>NC_091290.1:20807030-21052030 GCF_032444005.1 Ranitomeya imitator
TAACCTAATTCAGTGGATCAGGCAGAGAAAAATTTGCTGGCTCTGTGTCAGGGTCAGGATGAGATAGAGGTATATTGTCAGAAATTTAGAAAGTGGTCCGTACTCACTCAATGGAATGAAGGTGCGCTTGCAGCTATTTTCAGAAAGGGTCTCTCTGAAGCCCTTAAGGATGTCATGGTGGGATTTCCTATGCCTGCTGGTCTGAATGAGTCTATGTCTTTGGCCATTCAGATCGGTCGACGCTTGCGTGAGCGTAAATCTGTGCACCATTTGGCAGTATTATCTGAGCATAAACCTGAGCCTATGCAGTGCGATAGGACTTTGACCAGAGTTGAACGGCAAGAACACAGACGTCTGAATGGGCTGTGTTTCTACTGTGGTGATTCCACTCATGCTATCTCTGATTGTCCTAAGCGCACTAAGCGGTTCGCTAGGTCTGCCACCATTGGTACGGTACAGTCAAAATTTATTTTGTCCGTTACCTTGATCTGCTCTTTGTCATCTTATTCTGTCATGGCATTTGTGGATTCAGGCGCTGCCCTGAATTTGATGGACTTGGAGTATGCTAGGCGTTGTGGGTTTTTCTTGGAGCCCTTGCAGTGTCCTATTCCATTGAGAGGAATTTATGCTACGCCTTTGGCCAAGAATAAGCCTCAGTACTGGACCCAGCTGACCATGTGCATGGCTCCTGCACATCAGGAGGTTATTCGCTTTCTGGTGTTGCATAATCTGCATGATGTGGTCGTGTTGGGGTTGCCATGGCTACAAGTCCATAATCCAGTATTAGATTGGAAATCCATGTCTGTGTCCAGCTGGGGTTGTCAGGGGGTACATGGTGATGTCCCATTTCTGTCTATTTCGTCATCTACCTCTTCTGAGGTTCCAGAGTTCTTGTCTGATTACCGGGATGTATTTGATGAGCCCAAGTCCGATACCCTACCTCCGCATAGGGATTGTGATTGTGCTATCGATTTGATTCCTGGTAGTAAATTCCCAAAAGGTCGACTGTTTAACTTATCTGTGCCTGAGCACGCCGCTATGCGGAGTTATGTGAAGGAGTCCTTGGAGAAGGGGCATATTCGCCCGTCATCGTCGCCATTAGGAGCAGGGTTCTTTTTTGTGGCCAAGAAGGATGGTTCGCTGAGACCTTGTATAGATTACCGCCTTCTAAATAAGATCACGGTTAAATTTAAGTACCCCTTGCCATTGTTATCTGATTTGTTTGCTCGGATTAAGGGGGCTAGTTGGTTCACCAAGATAGATCTTCGTGGTGCGTATAATCTTGTGCGTATTAAGCGAGGCGATGAATGGAAAACTGCATTTAATACGCCCGAGGGCCATTTTGAGTATCTAGTAATGCCATTCGGACTTGCCAATGCTCCATCAGTGTTTCAGTCCTTTATGCATGACATCTTTCGAGAGTACCTGGATAAATTCCTGATTGTGTACTTGGATGACATTTTGATCTGCTCGGATGATTGGGAGTCTCATGTGAAGCAGGTCAGAACGGTGTTTCAGGTCCTGCGTGCTAATTCTTTGTTTGTGAAGGGATCAAAGTGTCTCTTTGGTGTTCAGAAGGTTTCATTTTTGGGGTTCATCTTTTCCCCTTCTACTATCGAGATGGACCCTGTTAAGGTCCAAGCCATCCATGATTGGACTCAGCCGACATCTCTGAAAAGTCTGCAAAAGTTCCTGGGCTTTGCTAATTTTTATCGTCGCTTCATCTGCAATTTTTCTAGTATTGCTAAACCATTGACCGATTTGACCAAGAAGGGTGCTGATGTGGTCAATTGGTCTTCTGCTGCTGTGGAAGCTTTTCAAGAGTTGAAGCGTCGTTTTTCTTCTGCCCCTGTGTTGTGTCAACCAGATGTTTCGCTTCCATTCCAGGTCGAGGTTGATGCTTCTGAGATTGGAGCAGGGGCTGTTTTGTCGCAGAGAAGTTCTGATTGCTCGGTGATGAAACCATGCGCCTTCTTTTCCAGGAAGTTTTCGCCTGCTGAGCGAAATTATGATGTTGGCAATCGAGAGTTGCTGGCCATGAAGTGGGCATTCAAGGAGTGGCGTCATTGGCTTGAAGGAGCTAAGCATCGCGTGGTGGTCTTGACTGATCATAAGAACTTGACTTATCTCGAGTCTGCCAAGCGGTTGAATCCTAGACAGGCTCGTTGGTCGCTGTTTTTTGCCCGTTTTGACTTTGTGATTTCGTACCTTCCGGGCTCTAAAAATGTGAAGGCGGATGCTCTGTCTAGGAGTTTTGTGCCCGACTCTCCGGGTTTATCTGAGCCGGCAGGTATTCTCAAAGAGGGAGTAATTGTGTCTGCCATCTCCCCTGATTTGCGTCGGGTGCTGCAAAAATTTCAAGCTAATAAACCTGATCGTTGCCCAGTGGAGAAACTGTTTGTCCCTGATAGGTGGACGAATAAAGTTATCTCTGAGGTTCATTGTTCGGTGTTGGCTGGTCATCCTGGAATCTTTGGTACCAGAGAGTTAGTGGCTAGATCCTTTTGGTGGCCATCTCTGTTGCGGGATGTGCGTTCTTTTGTGCAGTCCTGTGGGATTTGTGCTCGGGCTAAGCCCTGCTGTTCTCGTGCCAGTGGGTTGCTTTTGCCCTTGCCGGTACCGAAGAGGCCTTGGACACATATCTCTATCGATTTTATTTCAGATCTTCCCGTATCTCAAAAGATGTCAGTCATTTGGGTGGTCTGTGATCGCTTCTCTAAGATGGTCCATTTGGTACCCTTGTCTAAATTACCTTCCTCCTCTGATTTGGTGCCATTGTTCTTCCAGCATGTGGTTCGTTTACATGGCATTCCAGAGAATATCGTTTCTGACAGAGGTTCCCAGTTTGTTTCGAGGTTTTGGCGAGCCTTTTGTGCCAGGATGGGCATTGACTTGTCTTTTTCCTCGGCTTTCCATCCTCAGACTAATGGCCAGACCGAACGAACCAATCAGACCTTGGAAACATATCTGAGATGCTTTGTTTCTGCTGATCAGGATGACTGGGTGTCCTTTTTGCCTTTGGCTGAGTTCGCCCTTAATAATCGGGCCAGCTCGGCTACCTTGGTTTCGCCGTTTTTCTGCAACTCTGGGTTCCATCCTCGTTTCTCTTCAGGGCAGGTTGAGTCTTCGGACTGTCCTGGTGTGGATACTGTGGTGGACAGGTTGCAGCAGATTTGGACTCATGTAGTGGACAATTTGAACTTGTCCCAAGAGAAGGCTCAACGTTTCGCTAATCGCAGACGCTGTGTGGGTCCCCGACTTCGTGTTGGGGATTTGGTTTGGTTATCTTCTCGTCATATTCCTATGAAGGTTTCCTCTCCTAAGTTTAAACCTCGTTTCATTGGTCCGTATAGGATTTCTGAGGTTCTTAATCCTGTGTCTTTTCGTCTGACCCTTCCAGATTCTTTTTCCATACATAACGTATTCCATAGGTCATTGTTGCGGAGATACGTGGCACCTATGGTTCCATCTGTTGATCCTCCTGCCCCGGTTCTGGTGGAGGGGGAGTTGGAGTATATTGTGGAGAAGATTTTGGATTCTCGTGTTTCAAGACGGAAACTCCAGTATCTGGTTAAGTGGAAGGGTTATGGTCAGGAAGATAATTCCTGGGTCTTTGCCTCTGATGTCCATGCTCCCGATCTTGTTCGTGCCTTTCATATGGCTCATCCTGGGGGCTCTGGTGAGGGTTCGGTGACCCCTCCTCAAGGGGGGGTACTGTTGTGAATTCTGTGGCAGAGCTCCCTCCTGTGGTCACAAGTGGTACTTCGGCTGATTCTCTCTGTGAGCTTCGGTTGGTGGAGGGAAGTGGTACTGCGGCTTCTGAGTTTCCTTCCTCAGGTGATGTGGTGAAGTCGTTAGGTGCTGCTCTATTTAACTCCACCTAGTGCTTTGATCCTGGCCTCCAGTCAATGTTCTAGTATTGGACCTGTTTCCTCCTGGATCGTTCCTGTGGCCTGCTGCTCTGCATAGCTAAGTTCCGCTTTTGCTATTTTGTTTGCTGTTTTTTCTGTCCAGCTTGCTTATTTGTTTTTTCCTTGCTTGCTGGAAGCTCTGGGACGCAGAGGGTGTACCTCCGTGCCGTTAGTTCAGTACGGAGGGTCTTTTTGCCCCCTTTGCGTGGTTTTTTGTAGGGTTTTGTGTTGACCGCAAAGTTACCTTTCCTATCCTCGCTCTGTTCAGAAAGTCGGGCCTCACTTTGCTAAATCTATTTCATCTCTATGTTTGTCTTTTCATCTTAACTCACAGTCATTATATGTGGGGGCTGCCTTTTCCTTTGGGGTATTTCTCTGAGGCAAGGTAGGCTTATTTTCTATCTTCAGGCTAGCTAGTTTCTCAGGCTGTGCCGAGTTGCATAGGGAGCGTTAGGCGCAATCCACGGCTGCCTCTAGTGTGGTTGGAGAGGATTAGGGATTGCGGTCAGCAGAGTTCCCACGTCTCAGAGCTCGTTCTATGTTTTTGGGTTATTGTCAGGTCACTGTATGTGCTCTGACTACTATGTCCATTGTGGTACTGAATTACCTTATCATAACAGCAAAGTCCATAGTCCAGAGTTTCTGGTTCTGACATTTCTATCACCAGCGCTGCCCACTGAGTGAACACGGAAGCACGTGGCGACAAAGGCAGAAGTCGCAGGTGCAGATTATGATGGAGATGTGACACACACTTGTCCAGTCACCAAAGAATTCAACGCATGGTGTCCTCAAGCCATTGCGCACTTCAATGCATCTCCACAGGGCTTTTTAAAAGTTAAAGGCCCCAAATCCTGCAAAATGATGCTCATGGCTGAACGTTCCAACAACCTGTTATTATACAAAATGCAGGCAGCAAAACCACTTAAACAGTCAACTATAAGGGAGAAAATCCAAAATAATTGAACAGATTGGCGGTATTGGCTCGGCACTTTGTATTAATGGAAAATAATGAAGTCATATGTACGGTAATTGAAAGAGAGTCAATGTAAAAAAGAGAGTCAATGTAAATATGGTTTTGATAAGGCAACAAACCCCAAACAGATCATGTAAAGGTATTCAATCTTACTCACATGTAGCAGATGTCACGGAGGCAGATGTTTGGCTACAGTTCCCACTAACCATCTGTACAGTGGCTGTATATTCCCTGCCTGGTAGCAATCCTGTGAATATTGCTTGTGTAGTACCATTAGATATTTTTTGTATAACTCCTGACAGAATGACGTTGTAATAATCCATTTCTGCTGTAACCGATGACCAATTCACAACCAGAGAACTAACTGACTGGTTGCTTTCCACTGATGTGATGTAAACTTGGTTAGGACCTAATGTGAAAAGATTTCAGGTTTAATGAAAACCGACCGAGTATGTACCTGTATAGTCATAAAAAATATAAATATTAAGTTTTTTTAATTTTGGTCTGTCCCACAAAGTTATTCGGAAAGGGCTGTCAATGAATGGTCAATTTAGTAAACAACCATTACATTCTATAGCTAAATAATAACTGTCCTGAATGGAAGTTTACAAAGTTAAAACAAAGTAAGAAAATAATTTGGAAAGTGGCATCTAAATTAATTTAAGCAAAATACCATATTGCTACAACTTATAGTTTTTCCATAGCACCAAGCTTTATTTTTTTTCTTTCTTTCTTTATTATTGCTATTTAAAGGCAATCGGTCTTTCTCCTTCTGCCTATCTCCCGAACTTAGCCCGGAACTCCGAACATTAAAATGGACGTCCTTATTCAGAGTTCTAATGAAAAGTAATTTTCTGTTTGTCATGCAGAAACAGAAAGAGTCAAGTAGGGTCCTGAAAAGTGTCAGAGTGGTAGCACAGTCAGTTTGTGAGACCAGTTCTGCTCTTTTTTGTTGTTGTTTGCCTTTTTTTGTTTCTGAGACTTCATCTTTTTTTTTTTTAAGTGGACAACTTCAATGCATCAAGTCTCGTTAATGGGTCAATATTGACGTTTTAAGATTTCTATTTCTAATAGGTGGCACAATAATTCAAGTCTTCTTCCTCTCTGTAGAGGCAATTTGCATATTGGCGCGTTTTAAGAAACAGAATTTTTTTTCCTGCCAGTTTTTTGTTTGTAGTGGGCTTTTTTTTTTTTTCTTCAGGTTTTCAATTTAAATTTAGAGGTGTACATAATTTATTGAAGAATATTACAATTTGAGAGTCCTCAGTGGTTTATACCCTTTAATGGCTAACTGAAAAGATGTTAACCCATTACTTACAAAATTAGCAATTTTCATTATTTATTTTTTTTTTTAATGACAGATTTTTAATGATTTGGGTCGTAATGAATCAGAAACATAATTTGCAACATTTTTACAAGTACGGATTTTTCAGAAAAGGGCATCCCAATATTCAATTAAAAATGACAATGACATGATTTCCTATTTTGAAAACATTCATTTTACAAACACAACACAAAAAAATTGTACCTAATTATAAAAATTAAAAAATC
Organism: Ranitomeya imitator; assembly: GCF_032444005.1. Taxonomy (NCBI): domain Eukaryota; kingdom Metazoa; phylum Chordata; class Amphibia; order Anura; family Dendrobatidae; genus Ranitomeya; species Ranitomeya imitator. Next base: position 20,813,466 of record NC_091290.1, read on the forward strand.
TTAGTTGCTAGAAGCTAAAGATTAGGCGTCCCCAAAAAAAGGACATTGGTAGATAATGGGTTAACAAATTGCAAGATTTCAAGACTACTCTGATCTCGTCATCAGGCGTAAATCTGAAGAGTCACATATTTATGCACAAGAGGACACAGGAGTAATGCAATAGATAAAATGAGTGATGTGAAGCAGACCTATCAATGTGGGACGGGGAGAAAACAGTTGTGGCCTTAAATATTGGAACAGTTCATAAATAAGAAATGTGAACGCGTTATTGTCCTGTGATTGATGAGGTCTAGTCCATGGTTGTGCTTCCCCAAAATGGTCTGAGGAGCACATTCCTTAGTTCATATAGAAAGACATAAATCCATGCGACACATTCATTCCTGTACTGAGTGTCATAAGTTTATACTCCCATATATTTTCATAATTTATTGATTAACTTTTATTAATTTTTTTAGGAGAAGAATGAGAAAAAATAAATACATCTTCCTCTTATTTTTTGATTTTTTCATCACATGCACTGTGCTGTATAAATGAGGATTTATTTATTGTAGGAATCACTTAAATGTTGACAATATTTTATATTTAATTTTTAATGCGTACTATTTACAAACAATATTTTTGTTTTATAATTACTTTTGATCCACCATTAATCTACAATAGCTTTGTTCCACTAGAGGACTTGAAGCTGTAACTTTTTGATCACATATATAATGGTATGACATAGTTATTGTTCAAGTGTTATAACTTTATCACTACGAGGCAAATTACTAGTTCATGCTTCTGGCACAAGCACAGACCTGGGGACTTTTGTTAGACCATCCAGACATATTTGTAATCATATAGTTTTTAATTTTTAACTACTTATACAAACCTGTGCAGATAGGAAACAGTGATACCGGGTCGGATTCCGTGATGTTATCGGCGGCTCTTGTATAGACCAGGAATGTATATGTTTCTCCTGGTGTCAGATTCATTATTGTCGCTGATTCACTTGTCACTATTGTATTATTCACCATTGTGGCTGACGAGGTGACGTTGGTCTGGACTCTGTAGCTGTATAATGTCCGGTACTCATCAGGTTTACTCCACGTCAGAGACACAGAATATGATGTCACATTAGTGATGAGGAGAGAATTCACTGGCATTGGTTCTGAAATAATAGAAATAAAGTCAGTGTGGATACAGAATGAGAGGGCGGCATGTAACGTTATCAAATATTAACTTTATGGATTGTTTGTAGATTACAAAAATAAAAATCCAAGATCACTGATCGTCTGGCAGCATCTCCTCTGCGAGAAAATGATTAAAGTAACGAAGAGCCAACAGTGGCAGGAAAGACAAACGTACTCTGCGTATTATTCTCTCTACCAAAGGGGTGATAATATATGCAGAAGATAATGGCCCCTAAGGTAAACAGTAAGTCTCTGGCAAATCAGAGACATCAAATAGCAATGGAAATATTTCCATGCCATATCGATAATAATCTGGTGAGAAGACCATCCACGGATTCATCTGTGATCGGCGGACATAATCACTTCTGTGAGTTCAAGCTCCAGGATTTTCAGCCTTAAAAAACCAGGGAAATGTAATATAAATTTTAGTTATGGATATATCATAGTCATGGTTGGTGTGTCTAGGATGGTGAAAGTATGCGTGGAAATGTGTTGTCATATTATTCCCCTAGGACAGTGACAGCGAACCTTTTGGAGACCGAGGGCCCAAACTGCAACCTAAAATCCACTGATTTATCGCAAAGTGCCAACACAGCAATTTAACATGAATACTGAGGTTTTAGTTTAGAAAAAACAACTCATGCAGACAGCATGTGGGGGCGCCAGCTGCTGGCCTCTGATTGGCCACCAGCGTGTATTGCGGAGCACGGACCCGGCAAGTTTGAGCTCTGTAATATACTTCAGCTGGATGTGTATCCGAGGACACAGATCCAGCTGAAGTAATGGCTGGCGTCGCTGGGCTCCTCAACTGCCGACCCCGTTCCACTGATGCGGCAGAACGGCAACAGGGAGGGCTGTGCACGCCCCCTCTGGCATGCATGCCACAGGTGCGCCCTAGGAGGTTTATTTGGGAAAATATTACATAAATTAGAATCATTTCTTCGCCCTCTGAAGAAGCAGGGCGAAACGTGTGCATCGGGCCCAGAGGCGGAATCTCTCCTTTACTCTCCCAAATAGGTCTGCATCTTTTGAGGCGTATCACTCTCCTATATTGGGGCTCTCTTCATATTTGTCAGACATTTTCTTGGCCATAGTAGGTTAGTCACATCAGGCCTTATTTATTTTAGTAATGTTACATTGATATACCTAATCTTGTTTGCCAACAGTGATAAAAGATCTTTGACATCAAATTTTTATAAAACTGTGATATATATTATTTAAAGCACAGGCAGTTTAGATGTTGCTGTTTGATAGTTGAATATAAATTGATATCCTTGCTGCTACTTATATATATGAGAGTTTTTCCAGCCTCCCCTTTTTCCTAGCACCTAATACTGATTTTTTCTTAGTCATAATTTTAATCATTTAAGAATACAATGTATCAGTTTTAATTCAATCTAATTTGTCACTTCTAATTTTTGCACATACTGTATGTACCTAAAAATTTGGGTCCCTATGGCAAATATTTTTGCCATAGGGACCCAAATTATTACAGTATAAGTATATGTTGATCACGGACAACTAATTAATATCGATAAATTAGAATCATTTCTTTGCCTATTTTTCCATACATGCAATTAACCATCCTTCTCTGACCAGACAATGAGGAGAGATGATGGGATGTGGACGCATTAAAACATCTCGTCCAGAAAACTCATTGTCAGACTCCGGACATACAAGGTGCATTGTAAATCTGTCCAAATTTCGGTGGCGATCTCCACCAGAAGGTCTCACAGATTCCATCCGTAAGACATTTTAGTATTTAACAATTTTGTTTTATACTAGTTTTGCTTGTGTGTATTTCTTTTTTATTATTTAATCAGTCTGTCGTATTTATAAGCACTAAACTTTTTTTTTTGTATATTAAATCTAAAATTTAATTAACTTGTTCCTTGCTGTTCCAACCGTACCCACAACCTGGAAGAGGGAAAGTATAGCGAAGTTGTTACTCTGTGTATTATCCATTAACAGAACTTTACTACACGATATAGTAAACCAAAAAGTAGCAAAGATTATATGCTATTTAAATCCAGAATATATTGTGATAGATGTTAGAATAATAAAACATTGTAGATCGCAGTTTAATTACAGTTAAAATAAACTTACTTGTATAGACCGATGTGGTGACCGGAGGGCTCTGATACCCCCGGACTCCGACTGTTACCACAGCTATGGAGTATTTAGTCCCAGATATCAGGCTCTGGAGGGTGACACTTGTTGTGGGACTTGTCACAGATAAGGTAGTTGATGGAGATATCCCGTAGCTTATATTATATGTCTTATTCACACCGGTCATATTTACTGGCTCCGACCAAGATAATGTCAGGTTCTTTGTTGTAATTGTGGTAAAGGATAATATTCCAGGTGGAGTTGGATCTGCAGAAAAGGAAAAAAATACAGAGAGGTGAGAACATATCCAGCATCTGTATAATAAGGTAATAGTGCCGGTAACAGTGGAGAATGGTGATATGAGGATGATAAGGAGCCATTACTGAGCAGATCCTGAGGATACTCACATGTGGCCTCGGTCACTGGAGCAGATGTCTGGCTGCAGCTCCCACTGACTGTCTGTACAGTGACATTATATTCTCTGCCTGGTAGTAATCCTGTGAAATTCACTTGTGTGCTCGGAGTTTGTGTTGTCTTATTGATGGCTCCTGTTAGACTGACTGTATAATTATCCACTTTTCCTGCTGGTTTTATCCATAAGGCTCCAAGAACATCAACTGACTTGTAATTATTCATGGTGATGGTGGAAACTTGTCCGGGAACTGAGAATAATATAAATCATAGACAGGTTAGTTATACAGCAGCTACCTCTGGTATAATGTCAGTAATTGGTCTTTGGCAGTACAACTGCAGCGCCTCAGGGTCCTGGTCGTTGCAGTAATATCATACTCCTCAAGGGGGGAGTGATGTTACGTCTGAAGGCAATAAAGGAGATCACTTTACCAAGTACCACAAACCACACAAGACACTTCACACTCCAGTCCACCAGGGGGAGCTATGCTCCTATTTATTAGGGCACTTCTCACAATTAGGTAAAACTGGTGGTCTGGATAGGAAGTTAGTCAGAAGCTGGCTGGGCTTCACCCAGTGAGCTGCTATCTGAGCTCCGCTCAGGTAGTTGGTCCCTGTCAGGGGTGGGATCCTGTCAGAGGCCTAAACAGAAGGCCACGGAGCTACGACTGCCTACCGATGCGGAAGCATCCTAAGAAAGAGACACGAACAGCGAATTGTATTGTAGAGGGTGAGAATCAAAGTCATAGCAAAAGGAGAGGAAACCAGAAGGAGTTCTGCCCTATACAGGCTGCCTCTTTCTGAGGCGCAGGATCCGGGAGCTGGAACACCGAGGGAGTAATTTTCTCCATGCCTTGCTCCAGAGACCGGCAGGACAGCTAATTCCATATTACCTGCCCGACCTATACCCAGTAGGCAGGGTGGCAACTTGTGGGGGCTGGGGCGTGCTAGAGTCCCTGTAAAAAGCCTCAGGCCACCATTCATACGGGTTTGTTCCTATCCATCTAGGGGACAGAGAGAGACATAACATCTACAACAGTTGTGAGGACCTTACTGAGAAGCTCAGCAGGAAGGGACTACAACACTCAGGCGCTAGAGGAAGGCTACTGATTTCCACCTGGATAAGGGGACTCTGGATTTGCCTTCAGACCTGCTGGACTCTGCCTGCCCTGTGATCTGTGCTCTGGACTGTGGATGCTGAAGTCTTCGGTAAATGAGTAAAGAGACTGCAACCTTATGTCCTCGTTCTTCACTGCGCCTCACACCATCCACCATCTACACTCTGGGAAACCCTTGGGTCATACTTCATCTGTGGGAAGGTATACCATCTAGCTGCCATAACATCACACCAGCGGACCCCTAAGCAGCGTCGGTCACCCTGACCGAATATCACAGGTGGCATCACAAACATATCCCTTTAAAGATCTTTCCCCTTTTGCAACGGACGTCCCTAGGGCCACAGACCGTGTCAGCCACCGTGACATCCCCCTTGAGAACCGAAGGACCCGATACCGAGTACCCTACTGCCCTAACGGGGGTGCTCCACAACACTTACGTGTTTGCTATCCAGTGAATTGAGCAATAACTATGAAAAATGTTTAATTAGCAATTTACATAAGTCAGTAATGAGAATTGATACTCTTCACTTCAACATTATACACTTATTTTTCATTAATAAACTATAAGAGAAGAGTAATGGAGTGCCCACACCAGGGCATCGGGGTACTCAGTACTGGGTCCAGTCTTAAAAGGGATGTCACGGTTGCTACGACCCGATCCGTGGCCCTGGGCGTCCAATTAAAGGGAAAGGTCTTTAAGGGGATTTGTAATGTCTATGTTCGAGACGCAACCTGTGGTGTTCTGTCAGTAGGGACCGGCGCTGCTTAAAGGGGTCCTAAGGGGTGATATTGTTGCAGCAAGTTGGTAACGCTTCCCACAGGTGAAGCACCCCGCCCACCCAGGGCTTCCCAGATGTATGGCAAGATGGTGTAAGCCGATAACTGCACAAAGAACAAGGACACAGGTTTGCAAGTCTTTACCTGATTTACTGATGGTAACATAGTAACATAGTTAGTAAGGCCGAAAAAAGACATTTGTCCATCCAGTTCAGCCTATATTCCATCATAATAAATCCCCAGATCTACGTCCTTCTACAGAACCTAATAATTGTATGATACAATATTGTTCTGCTCCAGGAAGACATCCAGGCCTCTCTTGAACACCTCGACTGAGTTCGCCATCACCACCTCCTCAGGCAAGCAATTCCAGATTCTCACTGCCCTAACAGTAAAGAATCCTCTTCTATGTTGGTGGAAAAACCTTCTCTCCTCCAGACGCAAAGAATGCCCCCTTGTGCCCTTCACCTTCCTTGGTATAAACAGATCCTCAGCGAGATATTTGTATTGTCCCCTTATATACTTATACATGGTTATTAGATCGCCCCTCAGTCGTCTTTTTTCTAGACTAAATAATCCTAATTTCGCTAATCTATCTGGGTATTGTAGTTCTCCCATCCCCTTTATTAATTTTGTTGCCCTCCTTTGTACTCTCTCTAGTTCCATTATATCCTTCATAAGCACCGGTGCCCAAAACTGGACACAGTACTCCATGTGCGGTCTAACTAGGGATTTGTACAGAGGCAGTATAATGCTCTCATCATGTGTATCCAGACCTCTTTTATTGCACCCCATGATCCTGTTTGCCTTGGCAGCTGCTGCCTGGCACTGGCTGCTCCAGGTAAGTTTATCATTAACTAGGATCCCCAAGTCCTTCTCCCTGTCAGATTTACCCAGTGGTTTCCCATTCAGTGTGTAATGGTGATATTGATTCCTTCTTCCCATGTGTATAACCTTACATTTATCATTGTTAAACCTCATCTGCCACCTTTCAGCCCAAGTTTCCAACTTATCCAGATCCATCTGTAGCAGAATACTATCTTCTCTTGTATTAACTGCTTTACATAGTTTTGTATCATCTGCAAATATCGATATTTTACTGTGTAAACCTTCTACCAGATCATTAATGAATATGTTGAAGAGAACAGGTCCCAATACTGACCCCTGCGGTACCCCACTGGTCACAGCGACCCAGTTAGAGACTATACCATTTATAACCACCCTCTGCTTTCTATCACTAAGCCAGTTACTAACCCATTTACACATATTTTCCCCCAGACCAAGCATTCTCATTTTGTGTACCAACCTCTTGTGTGGCACGGTATCAAACGCTTTGGAAAAATCGAGATATACCACGTCCAATGACTCACCGTGGTCTAGCCTATAGCTTACCTCTTCATAAAAACTGATTAGATTGGTTTGACAGGAGCGATTTCTCATAAACCCATGCTGATATGGAGTTAAACAGTTATTCTCATTGAGATAATCCAGAATAACATCCCTCAGAAACCCTTCAAATATTTTACCAACAATAGAGGTTAGACTTACTGGCCTATAATTTCCAGGTTCACTTTTAGAGCCCTTTTTGAATATTGGCACCACATTTGCTATGCGCCAGTCCTGCGGAACAGATCCTGTCGCTATAGAGTCCCTAAAAATAAGAAATAATGGTTTATCTATTACATTACTTAGTTCCCTTAGTACTCGTGGGTGTATGCCATCCGGACCCGGAGATTTATCTATTTTAATCTTATTTAGCCGGTTTCGCACCTCTTCTTGGGTTAGATTGGTGACCCTTAATATAGGGTTTTCATTGTTTCTTGGGATTTCACCTAGCATTTCATTTTCCACCGTGAATACCGTGGAGAAGAAGGTGTTTAATATGTTAGCTTTTTCCTCGTCATCTACAACCATTCTTTCCTCACTATTTTTTAAGGGGCCTACATTTTCAGTTTTTATTCTTTTACTATTGATATAGTTGAAGAACAGTTTGGGATTAGTTTTACTCTCCTTAGCAATGTGCTTCTCTGTTTCCTTTTTGGCAGCTTTAATTAGTTTTTTAGATAAAGTATTTTTCTCCCTATAGTTTTTTAGAGCTTCAATGGTGCCATCCTGCTTTAGTAGTGCAAATGCTTTCTTTTTACTGTTAATTGCCTGTCTTACTTCTTTGTTTAGCCACATTGGGTTTTTCCTATTTCTAGTCCTTTTATTCCCACAAGGTATAAACCGCTTACACTGCCTATTTAGGATGTTCTTAAACATTTCCCATTTATTATCTGTATTCTTATTTCTGAGGATATTGTCCCAGTCTACCAGATTGAGGGCATCTCTAAGCTGGTCAAACTTTGCCTTCCTAAAGTTCAGTGTTTTTGTGACTCCCTGACAAGTCCCCCTAGTGAAAGACAGGTGAAACTGTACAATATTGTGGTCGCTATTTCCTAGATGCCCGACCACCTGCAGATTTGTTATTCTGTCAGGTCTATTAGATAGTATTAGGTCTAAAAGTGCTGCTCCTCTGGTTGGATTCTGCACCAATTGTGAAAGATAATTTTTCTTGGTTATTAGCAGAAACCTGTTGCCTTTATGGGTTTCACAGGCTTCACTTTCCCAGTTAATATCCGGGTAGTTAAAGTCCCCCATAACCAGGACCTCATTATGGGTTGCAGCTTCATCTATCTGCTTTAGAAGTAGACTTTCCATGGTTTCTGTTATATTTGGGGGTTTGTAACAGACCCCAATGAGAATTTTGTTACCATTTTTCCCTCCATGAATTTCGACCCATATGGACTCGACATCCTCATTTCCTTCGCTAATATCCTCCCTTAAAGTGGACTTTAGACAAGACTTTACATAGAGACAAACCCCTCCTCCTCTCCGATTTTTACGATCCTTTCTAAACAGACTGTAACCCTGTAAGTTAACTGCCCAGTCATAGCTTTCATCTAACCATGTCTCGGTTATTCCCACTATGTCAAAGTTACCTGTAGATATTTCTGCTTCTAGTTCTTCCATCTTGTTTGTCAGGCTTCTGGCGTTTGCGAGCATGCAGTTTAGAGGATTTTGTTTTGTTCCAATCTCCTCGCTGTGGATTGCTTTAGAAATGTTCTTACCTCCCATCTGAGTATGTTTTCCTGGGTCTTCTTTGTTCAAGTCTAATGTTTTTCTTCCCGTCCCCTCTTCTTCTAGTTTAACGCCCTCCTGATGAGTGTAGCGAGTCTTCTGGCGAATGTGTGTTTCCCAGGTTTGTTGAGGTGTAGTCCATCTCTGGCGAGGAGTCCATCGCACCAGTAATTCACACCGTGGTCCAGGAATCCGAATCCTTGTTGTCTGCACCATCGTCTTAGCCAGTTGTTTGCATCAAGGATGGTAGTAGTAGTAGTCCTCAGTCCTGGGTACCAAGTGCAGGGTAGCTGTGGTCTGACCAGCTTGAAGGCAATAAGAGATCCCTTTACCAGGTGAGGTCCGTAAGCCTTTCCTCCTAGCACCGTTTTGTAAATTAGGTCCCTGCTGCTTGAAGCTCAGTGCAAGTCCCCTCTCTCCTGTCCTAAGACAGATGTCTGTACGATAGGCAGTTTGAGCCTGTTTATAGGATCTCTTAGATGACCCGGCTCTCACGGTCACTGCTTCACCTCAGACTTGTTAGGGGCAATCGACATATAGTGCTTTTGCAGCGCCCCAGAGATCTGGTCGTTGCAGTATGACACTCTGCCGCTAAGGGGAGTGATGGTACGTCTGATGGCACTAATGGAGTTCTACTGACCAGGTATCACCAGCACACATTACACTTCACACTCCGGCCACTAGGGGGAGAAAAAGGCTTTATTTATTGGGCCACTCCTCACACTGGTAAAACTAGGGGTTGGGTAGGAAGTTAGTCAGAAGCTGACTGGGTTGGATTCAGGCAACATCCCGTGGCAGGGGATGTTGCAGGGAGAAGACACAGGGGCATCCCTGTCGGGCGTGGGAACCTGGCAGGTACCTAGCGAACAGAGCAGAACATTACGAAACCGTGCCTGCACTACCTTGCGGTGGTATCCTAAGAAAGAGACACGAAGCGAAGGGTATTGTGGAACAGTGAGAAACGAGATCAAGCACAAAGGAGAGCCAGTAGGAGTCGTGCCGTGAGACCGAGGCAACATCCTACTGAGGCGCGTAGCCGGTGGCCGGAACACCGCAGAAGTAACTGACTCCATGCCTTACTTCGAACTCCGCAGGACAGTTAATTATAGGTTGGCTGTCTACCTTAAATTTCCTACGAAGACATAGGGGGCAACGCGTGGAGAGGGGCGTCTCTAGGGTCCCGGAAGAGCTCCGAGCTTTCCCGTCATACGGGTGCGTCCTAGCCATAATATATCTGGGGGACGAGAAACTAGTAACATCTGGAACAAGAGAGAGAGAAATAACTAGAAAGAACGAAAGAACGAGAACAGAAGTTGTCAGGACTATTCCGAATGCTCAGCAGGGTAGCACTACAACACACAGGCGCTAGTGGTAGGCACTGATTTCCACCTGCAAAGGGAACTCTGGATGTGCCCATCGGACCGGCTGGTCTCAAAAAGCCCTGTTAAACGTGCTCTGGATTGCGGATCCTGAAGTCTTCAGTAAAGAGGTAAAGAGACTGCAACCTTGTGTCCTTGTTATTGTCTGCACCTCACACCATCGCCATCTACACCACTGGGAAGCCCTGGGGACATACTTCACCTGTGGGAAGGTATACCATCTACCTGCCATTCCATCAACCCAGCGGACCCCAAGCAGCGTCGGTCATCCTGACCGAACACCACAGGTGGCGTCACGAAGCCTTGACAGACTCCTATCACCTTTTATTGGACGCCCCTTAGCAGGGTCACGGACCAGATCCGGCCACCGTGACAATCCCAGAACTGAGACAGAAAGGACCGGTACCGAGTATCCTGCGGCCCTGTGTCTGGGGGCGATCCACTTTGCCCTCCGGTTCTGTCGTGTGTCCTGTAGAACAATACAACCTCAGGCTCCCGATACCCGGCTTCTGCGCTCTGACTCTGAGGGTGTCCTTCCACTGTTCCCCTCTTGAGCCCTTTCCTCCTCTATGCTTCTTTCCTCTAAGCTCCTCCACAATTAAACTCTCCTTCTGCTTCTCTTTCCAGGAATAAATACAAAGAAAAAATGGAGTTCTATACGGAAAATGCTTAAGAATCAATATTTATTAAAGAACCATTAAAAAGTCTGTAACATTTACAAAAAATACAAAGGAAGGGAAGACCCTAGTGCAAAAACATCCAAGTCATAAGCACCCAAAAAATATGTATAACACCATGGTATATATGACCATCTATAGTAGCACATAGTAATAAAGTGTATTCACTGGCTCTCATATGGACAAGTGTCCTTCATGCATAAAATTAGCAAGGAGACCAGTATATAGTGCATATCAAGAGTCAGATTTCTTACCCATGGTGAGGTGAGTAGTGCTTGATGACTCCGGAAAGCCCCCTGACGCGCGTTTCACGTTGCTTTTTCAAAGAGGGAGTGAAGTAATTGCCCCTGATACCGGCGTTTTATAGCGGTGTTCCTGGACTAAAACAGTCCAATGTGCGCAGGCGCACCACAGCCGATCCGGAAGTGACCCTCCTTCCCCAGCATTCACGTCAAGGGGAAAACCCCCAGTGACGTCATGGACATGCGCTCTCGGATGACTGAAGCCGAGGACAAGAGGATCAGTTACCCAGCGTGGGACGCATGCGCAGTAGCTACTCGGAACATACCAAGGAAAAAAATGTACCCTGAACACTACAGCAGCGATGTCCGCACCCACAGCTGCCTTAATGATAATCCAGATGAAAATGTGGATGACGGGCATCACCGCATATGCCCAGGTAAAATAGAAAAAGGAAAATAGCAAAAAATAAAACCAGATAGAAGCGGATTACAACCGCATAAAGTGCATAACCTGTACCCTATACTGTGTATGTATAATCTTCAAAACCTACTTAATGTACATTATAAAGTGCACTTGTGCGATATATTTCTCATATGGGTATCAACATTAGAGCATAATAAGAATACTAAACACAATAATATAAAACATTATGAACAATTATATCCCCCCAAAAACAAAATAAATGAACTATCTTCAAGTGACAATAAGTGACATAATTCATCCATGCTTTTATCCGTAATCGTAGTTCCTTGCATGTTCCTGATGTCATAGCCACAGCAACACCCAAATCCCAAGGGCAATTAAATCTAGGGATGTAGAAGATAAAAAGAAAATTAAACAGAAAAAATTAAAAAATAAATTGACACAATTAAAATGTAAGAACAGATAAATATAAATCTAGGGAACGTACCTTTGGACTCGGGTTCTTGTTCTTTTAACAAATCCTCCAGGGTGGCCAAAATCTCTTTATCAACCTCAGATGTCAATCCATGACTCTCATCTTCCCTTTTTCCCTAGATCTATCCTACCCAAATCGACCACGTTCCCTCCTTTGTCTTTATGCCCTCAGGTGGAGATCTTTACTAAGCTAGTATTGGAGGATTTCAAAAAGATCCCTGAATTTGTCACAAAAGACAATGTGACAAAGTCCCAGCGACGAGCATTGCAAGAACTTGGTAATTTGGATGACATTGTCATCAAGGCAGCGGACAAAGGAGGGAACGTCGTCATTTGGCCCACTGTCAAATATGAAAAGGAGGCTCTGAGACAGCTGAATTGTAAGGACACCTACACTCGACTGTCTCACAGCCCCATAGAGACATATAAGTTGGAATTGGATGGGATCTTACGGAACGCGTTGGATCAGGGAACCATCAATAAAAAGGTATTTGATGGCTTAGTGGTAGAATTTCCTAAGACTCCCACACTGTACCTACTGCCTAAGGTGCATAAAGACATGACAAATCCTCCAGGGAGACCTATAGTCTCCGGGATCGGGAGCCTGTGTGACCCAATTTGTAGATATATTGACTTCTATCTGAAGTCTATGGTGGAGACATTACCCTCATACATCAGGGACACCACTGACATGCTAACTAAGTTAGAAGGGATGGTTTTGGAGCAGGACATGTGGCTAGTAACTGCTGATGTCGAGTCATTGTACACTTGCATTGCGCACGATGACGGAATGGAGGCGGTCCGCTTCTTCCTGAGGAATGGCAACTGGGATGGTCCGATCTGTGACTTTGTTGTGACCTTGTTGCATTTTGTTTTGACCCACAATGTCTTCCTTTTTAAGGATAGATACTACCTTCAACGATGTGGGATTGCCATGGGGGCAGCTTGTGCCCCAGCCTATGCCAACCTGTTCCTTGGTCTATGGGAGAGATCCATATTCCACCAGGATGTGGTCTCTTCCGTGGACCGGGTGCAGTGTTGGCATAGATATATTGATGACATCTTTTTTATATGGCAAGGCAGTGAGAGTGGTATCAAGGAATTTGTGGGTCATCTCAATTGTAATCCCTATAATATCAGGTTGACATACAAGGCACACAAACGTAGAATTGATTTTTTGGACATTCTTATTGAGGTGGATGAGATGGGGGCGGTGCATACGGATGTATTTAGGAAAACTACTTCAGTTAACTCCCTATTGCATGCGTCCTCATCTCACACCTCACATACGATTAGGGCTGTCCCGGTTGGCCAATTCCTCAGGATGAAGCGGATCTGCTCGACTGAACCAAAATTTGAAGTTCAGTCTGAAGACCTCAAAAACAGATTCAAAGCTCGTGGCTATAGCAATCGCTGCATAAAACAAGGATATATCAGAGCCAAGAAAACAGAGAGACAGCATTTGCTGTATTAAAAAGAGATGAGTGGCAGTTCAGAAAACAATGTTAGATTTGTCTCCACATATAACTGCTACTGGAAACGTATGCAGGAGATAATCAATAAACATTGGCCAGTTCTTCTCACTGACTCTGTGTTGGCGTCTAATATTCCCCAAAGACCCAGTTTTACAGCAAAACGAGGCAAAAGTATTAAAGATCTATTAGTAAAAAGCCACTATGTGGCAAAAATTACTAATCCTCTCAATCCAACCGGAAGGGGTCCTACATGGGGTTGTTATCCCTGTGGCGATTGCTTGGCCTGCAGAGACAAGAATCTTGTTAGGGGTACCCATTTTTCGTCATCGGGTGCGGAGAAGAAGTTCCAAATTCGACATCATATACGCTGCAATAGTACTTTTGTTATATATCTGGCCACATGTCCTTGCTCCAAAATATATGTGGGGCTCACGTCACGTCAGCTTCGTGTACGTGTGAGAGAGCACGTGAGAGATATTATAAATGCACGTAAGGCTGAGGACGTTGATGCCCTAAAAACCATCCCGAAGCATTTTTATAAGTTTCATGGATGCGATCCCACTGGTCTTCGGATTATTGGGATCGATCAGGTTCATGGTGGTAGTAGGGGAGGAAATACGAAACGTTAACTTGCACAAGTAGAGTGCAAATGGATAGTGACTCTGAACTCCATGTCCCCGGTGGGACTGAATGAGACAATCAGTTTCGTCCCTTTTCTATGAGAGCCTTGTTCCTCTATGTTTCTCTTTGCGTTGGAGATTTATATTTATCTGTTCTTACATTTTAATTGTGTCAATTTATTTTTTCATTTTTTCTGTTTAATTTTCTTTTTATCTTCTACATCCCTAGATTTAATTGCCCTTGGGATTTGGGTGTTGTTGTGGCTATGACATCAGGAACATGCAAGGAACTACGATTAAGGATAAAAGCATGGATGAATTATGTCACTTATTGTCACTTGAAGATAGTTCATTTATTTTGTTTTTGGGGGGGATATAATTGTTCATAATGTTTTATATTATTGTGTTTAGTATTCTTATTATGCTCTAATGTTGATACCCATATGAAAAATATATCGCACAAGTGCACTTTATAATGTACATTAAGTAGGTTTTGAAGATTATACATACACAGTATAGGGTACAGGTTATGCACTTTATGCGGTTGTAATCCGCTTCTATCTGGTTTTATTTTTTGCTATTTTCCTTTTTCTATTTTACCTGGGCATATGCGGTGATGCCCGTCATCCACATTTTCATCTGGATTATCATTAAGGCAGCTGTGGGTGCGGACATCGCTGCTGTAGTGTTCAGGGTACATTTTTTTCCTTGGTATGTTCCGAGTAGCTACTGCGCATGCGTCCCACGCTGGGTAACTGATCCTCTTGTCCTCGGCTTCAGTCATCCGAGAGCGCATGTCCATGACGTCACTGGGGGTTTTCCCCTTGACGTGCGCTCCCGGTGAATGCTGGGGAAGGAGGGTCACTTCCGGATCGGCTGTGGTGCGCCTGCGCACATTGGACTGTTTTAGTCCAGGAACACCGCTATAAAACGCCGGTATCAGGGGCAATTACTTCACTCCCTCTTTGAAAAAGCAACGCGAAACGCGCGTCAGGGGGCTTTCCGGAGTCATCAAGCACTACTCACCTCACCATGGGTAAGAAATCTGACTCTTGATATGCACTATATACTGGTCTCCTTGCTAATTTTATGCATGAAGGACACTTGTCCATATGAGAGCCAGTGAATACACTTTATTACTATGTGCTACTATAGATGGTCATATATACCATGGTGTTATACATATTTTTTGGGTGCTTATGACTTGGATGTTTTTGCACTAGGGTCTTCCTTTCCTTTGTATTTTTTGTAAATGTTACAGACTTTTTAATGGTTCTTTAATAAATATTGATTCTTAAGCATTTTCCGTATAGAACTCCATTTTTTCTTTGTATTTATGTATATTCGGAGTATACGTTATTGTCCTGATAGATACATGGGTGCAGACCAACGTCTTTTTTCTACAACACACCGAGTGTGTGTGTCCCATGTTATTTCTGTGGGTGTATTTTCATTTCTCTTTCCAGGGGTAGCAGCTCTCTCGTGGCTGCTCGGCCCCTACGTCTGCTCCAGACGTCGTTCAGCTACTGGGGACCAACTGTCTCCCTCCACTGTCTTCCTCAAACTCTCTCACTCACTGGCTCCTCCTTCAGACCAGGATACATAAAGTAAGGGAGCTCCCCTGAATCCGGGTCCTGAGCTCCCTCTCCTGGCCTAGATTCAGATCGTGTTGAATGCAAGTGCCTTACCTGATAGATAGGATCCCCTTTGCCTCCAAGCGTGACATCACCCTCCCCGAAGGGAAGGCAACCTCACTGCAGCAACCGGTTACCTGGAGGTGCTGCAGTAACTCAACAGAAATATCAGAACATTAGCTATAAATGTATTTTCAGAGGGGGAAAAGGGATTGAAATTAAAGTTGCAATCGAAATCTCGCCATCGGGCAGGCGCAGGCCCCCAACAAGCAGGGAAAAGGAATGAAGGTCTATTTGACTGGATCTATGTGAGCGGAGTGAACCCGATTCAACTTATCCTTGTTATAAAAGTGTGTATTTTAATTGTATGTGGAAATTAAGCTCCAGATAGCCAAGAGTCTAGGTCTGGGGTTTCCCTAAACGCGATCCAAGGAGTTCACGTGTTGTATATCTTATCTGGATCTCCTGTCACTTGACCTATCATTTATTCCATACTGTAGATGTCATCGAGTTCCGCAACGAATTCAGCAATTGAAGGCAATTATTCTTGTTTCCAAAGCCGAGGAATCAAATTCCTTATGGCGGTGAGGAAATATTTGAGCAGACCCTTTTTAAACTTAGAGATCGACATGTCACTTAATGATAATAAAGCTAGTTCCATGAAGGGTCGGATCTTACAGATAGATAATCTGTTGTATAATAAAAAAATCTCTGACCATAATTCCTTTATGGGCGGACAAGTCCACCAAATATCTGGAGTCGTCGGGAACATGGAATGGATATAGGAAGGGCACCTATACCACCTTGATAAAATCTTACAACTCCTCTCCTGTGATACCGAGCACTACGATGGCCGAAATGTAAACAAAAGGATTTTTGAACAATCCTCAGGTGATAGAGGTTTCCCCAAGTCATTCTCCCATTTTGAAAAAAAATGCTAGAAAGTCATGTAAGGGAGTTTGTCCGTCTTGGTAAAGCTTATATAAGAGGGAGACGGTATGACCTGGAGGGTTCGTTGATACGCAAAGCACCTCAAAGGGAGTAAGTGACCTACTAATATCAGGTGGTGATAAAGCTTTTCATTTGTTCATAGAAGAACCAAGTACCTGTGGCTGGTTCATCACCTAAGAATATTTCTTGGAGAGACTTTATTCCGGTTTGGTTTAAATAGTCATATATAATGGATCATGCACATCTGTGTTTGTTTAAGTAGGTCACCCTACCTATCCCTGCGGGTAAAGCTGGGTTGTCATAAACGGGAGTCAGTGGTCCGGGAGATGTTGACATTTTTAGACCCCTATTTCCTCGTTTGAAAAATAAAATAATGTTAAAATTTGCTTCTTATAACTGGGACACTTTGGCTGTTATTTTGACCTCAGATATTTTACTACTTTTCTTTGCTAGTATCATTGCCAACATCACAAATTCCAACCATATCACATTTGCTACTTTTTTATTAACAGGAAAACATTGAGCAATTTCATCTCACGGCATCATCATTAAGCTCTAGCCTAAGAAAATTCCCCGTTTCACCGTCCCTGTCCTCACCTGTGCAGGTCGTATTAGACACCGGGTCGGATTCAGTGATGATATCGGCAGCTCTTGTATAGACCAGGAATGTATATGTTTCTCCTGGTGTCAGATTCATTATTGTCGCTGATTCACTTGTCACTATTGTATTATTCATCATTGTGGCTGATGAGTTGAATGTCTGGACTCTGTAGCTGTAAGACGTCTGATACTCATCAGGTTTACTCCACGTCAGAGATACAGAATATGAGGTCACAGCGCCGATCTGGAGAGATTTCACTGATATCGGTTCTGTAATTTAAAAAAATAAATAAAATTGTCAAATATTAAACATAATTAACATTTTTATGTATGAGTGTGTCTCCCCCAGTTGTACATCCAGAAATTATAATGTACAAATCAAACAACAATATTTCCTTTTGAAAATATTTTAGATCAAATCATAGAAATGTACACATCACTGACTTCAACGACTTCCATCTCTATAATATGCTGAGACTATAGCTCAGGATCATGATTTTACCATTATATTCACGCTGTTCTTCAACAATCATCAATATTGAAGGTGTTAATATAATAATACAAACTATGATACGAAATACAATATAGCACTTAGTCTTTCAAGATCACATAAAACCTACTTGTATAGACCGATGTGGTGACCGGAGAGCTCTGATACCCCCGGACTCCGACTGTTACCACAGCTATGGAGTAATTAGTCCCAGATATCAGGCTCTGGTGGGTGACATTTGTTGTGGGACTTGTCACAGATAAGGTAGTTGATGGAGATATCCCAATCCTTATATTATATGTCTTATTCACACCGGCCATATTTACTGGCTCTGACCAAGATAATGTCAGGTTCTTAGTTGTAACTGTGATAAAAGATAATATTCCAGGTGGAGTTGGATCTGCAGAAAAGGAAAGAAATACAGAGAGGTGAGAACGTATCCAGCATCTGTATAATAAGGTAAAAGTGCCGGTAACTGAGCAGAATGGTGATATGAGGATGATAAGGAGCCATTACTGAGCAGATCCTGAGGATACTCACATGTGGCCTCGGTCACTGGAGCAGATGTCTGGCTGCAGCTCCCACTGACTGTCTGTACAGTGACATTATATTCTCTGCTTGGTAGTAATCCTGTGAAATTCACTTGTGTGCTCGTAGTTTGTGTTGTCTTAGTGATGGCTCCTGTTAGACTGACTGTATAATTATCCACTTTTCCTGCTGGTTTTATCCATGAGGCTCCAAGAACATCAACCGACTGGTAATTATTCATGGTGATATTGGAGACTTGTCCAGGAACTGAGAATAATAATATAAATCACAGACAGGTTAGTTATACAGCAGATACCTCTGGTGTAATATCAGTAATCGGCCTTTGGCAGTACAACACTTAGGCCTCTTTCACACTTGCGTCGTTTGGCATCCGTCGCAATCCGTTGTTTTGGGAAAAAAACGGATCCTGCAAATGTGCCTGCAGGATGCGTTTTTTCCCCACAGATTTGTATTAGCGACGGATGGCCACACGTCGCGTCCGTCGTGCGACGGATCCGTTGTGTTTTGGCGGACCGTCGTCACAAAAAAAGTTCAATGTAATGTTTCTTTGTCCGTCGCGTCCACCATTTTCTACCACACATGCGGAGCCGAAACGCCGCCCCCTCCTCCCTGGACTTCAGAATGGACAGCGGATGCGTTGAAAAACTGCATCCGCTGCCCACGTCGTGCAGAAATTTCACAACGTGCGTCAGTACGTCGGCCCGACGCATAGCAACCGACCCGTACCGACGCAAGTGTGAAAGTAGCCTTACATGTTTGCTATCCAGTGAATTGAGCAATAACTATGAAAAATGTATAATTAGTGATTTACATCAGTCAGTAATGAGAATTGTTATTCTTCACTTACACATTATGTATTTTTTTATTAATAAACTATAAGAGAAGAGTAATTCAGCACAAATATCAGAACATTAGTTATATAATCAGCAATAGTTTACAGCAAGTCCATGATAATAATTTGCAGACTAAAGCCGGCCATGCACCTTCCATAGTCGCTCTCCAGCAGCTTTTCCTCCTGCTCCCCCATACACATGCACACTCAGATATTTTTCTATTTTTCTTTGCTAGTATCATTGCCAACATCACAAATTCCAACCATGTCACGTTTACTACTTTTTTATTAATAGGAAAACGTTGAGCAATTTCATCTCGCTGCATCGCCATTAAGGCTGCTTTCACACATCAGGTTTTTGCCGTCATGCTAAATCCGGCGAATTTTGAAAAAACCCAGATCCGTTGCAAATTGTGAAAAACTGATGCGACGGATCCGACTCGCTGATCCGGGGGACTTCCTGATCCGGGGAGGGGATAGAGAGACCCCATAATGGAAAATGCATGCTTAGTTGAAAAAAACGGAATCCGGATCCCATCATTTGATTGATCTGGCGCCATAGGGTTGCCACAATGGATGGCGACAGATCCGTTGCTGTCCGTGTTTTTGCCTTGACACAAAAAACGTTGCTATGTCTATTTTTTTGTGACAGGTGAAAAAACGCACAGCAACGGATCCAGCGAAAAATGGATGAATCGTGAGGCCATTTGTCGCAATCCGCCTCTAATAAATGTATGAGAAAAAAAACGGATTCGATGCCAATTTTTGCCGGATCTGTTTTTTTAAAAATTTGCCAGATTTAGCCTGACAACAAAAACCTGATATGTGAAAGCAGCCTAAGCCCTAGCCTAACAAAATTCCCCGTTTTACCCTCCCTATTCTCACCTGTGCAGGTCGTATTAGACACCGGGTCTGATTCGGTGATGTTATCGGCAGCTCTTGTATAGACCAGGAATGTATATGTTTCTCCTGGTGTCAGATTCATTATTGTCGCTGATTCATTTGTCACTATTGTATTATTCACCATTGTGGCTGATGAGTTGAATGTCTGGACTCTGTAGCTGTAAGACGACTGATACTCATCAGGTTTACTCCACGTCAGAGACACAGAATATGAGGTCACAGCGCCGATCTGCAGAGATTTCACTGATATCGGTTCTGTAATCAAAAAATATTAAACTAAATTTGTCAAATATTAGACATAATTAACATTTATATGTATGACTGTCTCCCCCAGTTGTACATCCAGAAATTATAATGTACAAATCAAACAACAATATTTCCTTTTGAAAATATTTTAGATCAAATGTACACATCACTGACTTCAACGACTTCCATCTCTATAATATGCTGAGACTACAGCTCAAGATCATGATTTTACCATTATATTCACGCTGTTCTTAAACAATCATCAATATTGAAGGTGTTAATATTAATATAATAATACAAACTGTGATACGAAATACAATATTTAACTTAGTTTTTCAAGAACACATAAAACCTACTTGTATAGACCGATGTGGTGACCGGAGAGCTCTGATACCCCCGGACTCCGACTGTTACCACAGCTATGGAGTAATTAGTCCCAGATATCAGGCTCTGGAGGGTGACATTTGTTGTGGGACTTGTCACAGATAAGGTAGTGGATGGAGATATCCCATAGCTTATATTATATGTCTTATTCACACCGGTCATATTTACTGGCTCCGACCAAGATAATGTCAGGATCTTAGTTCTAATTGTGATAAAAGATAACGTTCCAGGTGGAGTTGGATCTGCAGAAAAGGAGAGAAATACAGAGAGGTGAGAACATATCCAGCATCTGTATAATAAGGTAAAAGTGCTGGTGTAAAAGGCCAAATTAACCTCTGTCCAGATTAAACCTGGGTACAGTTTGGCCACAGCATACCTGGGGGATAAACTGTCCTTGGCCAAACTATACCCGGGGGTGTAAAATAGCTAAGACCAAACTATACCCCTCTAGGCTACAATATACCTATCCATTTTATGAGCCCTTGTAAATGAGAGAGATTTTTTAAGCCTTTTTTAATAACTTAAACCTGACTTCCCCATAGTGGGAAGGTACTTGTGTAGTTAAACACATGATGAATAATGATCTTAAGGTACCGTCACATTTAGCGACGCTGCAGCGATATAGACAACGATTCCGATCGCTGCAGCGTCGCTGTTTCGTCGTTGTGTGGTCACTGGAGAGCTGTCACACAGACAGCTCTCCAGCGACCAACGATGCCGAAGTCCCCGGGTAACCAGGGTAAACATCGGGTTACTAAGCGCAGGGCCGCGCTTAGTAACCCGATATTTACCCTGGTTACCATTGTAAAAGTAAAAAAAAAAAACAGTACATACTTACATTCCGGTGTCTGTCACGTCCCCCGGCGTCAGCTTCCCTGCACTGTGTCAGCGCCGGCCGGCCGTAAAGCAGAGCACAGCGATGACGTCACTGCTGTGCTCTGCTTTACGGCCGGCGCTGACAGTCAGTGCAAGGAAGCTGAAGCCGGGGGACATGACAGACACCGGAATGTGACTATATACTTTTTTTTTTTTTACTTTTACAATGGTAACCAGGGTAAATATCAGGTTACTAAGCGCGGTCCTGCGCTTAGTAACCCGATATTTACCCTGGTTACCAGTGAACACATCGCTGGATCGTCGTCACACACGCCGATCCAGCGATGACAGCGGGTGACCAGCGACTAAAAAAAAGGTCCTGATCATTCCCAGCGACCAACGATCTCCCAGCAGGGGCCTGATCGTTGGTCGCTGTCACGCATAACGATTTAGTTAACGATATCATTGCTACGTCACAAAAAGCAACGATATCGTTAACGAAATCGTTATGTGTGAAGGTACCTTAACAATACAATGTGACTGGTAATGGACAGCAGTCATTACAGCTGAGATGACACCATTGATCAGTAAGATAAGAGCTTTTACCTCAGAATGCAATTGTAACTTGATCTTATCACGTCACTGGTTTTCTCACTTTGTCTCTGATCTGTTGAAAAGTGTGCAGATCTCTTTCAATCATCCTCAGACACAAAGCTGTTTTTAATGTGTAACTACTGAGAAGTGCGGTAGGGTTCTTTACCTCCTTATATCTTTGTGGAAGTCTAATATTTTTACTGATTAAAGTTTTTCTGGTTAAAGTAATAAAAGTCTGTTTTTAGAGCATTAAGATTTAGGTCAAGTTATCTTCCACATAAGTTACCTAACAAACCTGAATCCCCAATAAGATGTCAAAAAATTAAGTAATTTGTCACGGGTTTACCACTACAGAGAGGAGTCAGAAGACCGCAGCGTCTGATTTCTCCTACTCCTGCACCGATTAGGAGCACTTCACCTTTATATTAAACTGCTTAAATTTCTTTCAGCAGTGCAGGGGTTAATCTGCTATGTTGATAGCTCCTGGAAGCTTTCCTGCATTAAGGCTCTCAGCTGTGCACTGTTATCCACTCCCATCTCCTATATAATCTGGGTCCTGGCTAGCACTCATTGTCAGAGTAGCTTATGCTGCATGGCTGGTGGTTGTTGTTGGTTATTATTGGAGAAGGCGTTTGGTTTATTTATCCTTGTCTGTTGCTTGGTTTTGAGTTTGTGATAATTCCCATTCTTCTGTTACTTTGGTTTAACCCCATTCTCCACACCCCAGTGTTTACCACTGTTGTTTATGGATGTATATTTGTATAATTGGTATTTTCCTTTATCCCTGTTCGTATTACCTTGTTAGTCTGGTAGGTGTATTAAGGTCCACTACTGCTCCCGTCTTCCCTGGTTGGGGAAAGTTACAGACTGGAGGTGGATTTAGGAGCTAAGGCAAGATATGTGGCCACGACGTCTTCACCATCAGAAGTAATCTGGGGAACAGGGCGAGCTAAGGGGCCCCTAGCATTAGGGACAGGGAAGGCGCCCCTGGTCTTCAGACACTCGGCAATAGAGACGTGGCATAATTCTTGTGTATATCACTCAACGCTGCTGATATCAATGGGGGGTATAATCTTACAGGAGGGGTATGAAATGGCCTAGGCTATAATTTACCCAGGTATATTCAAGCCTAGGCTGCTTTAACCCAGGTGTACTCTAGACTTGGGGTATACTATGGCCTGTTACACCAGTAACAGAGGAGAATGGTGATATAAGGATGTGTCGGGGTTTCGTACTCACTCAGGTGCAGCATGAGGAAATCAGGAGGCATATTCCTTTAAAAATTCTGTGCAGGTTTATTTGCTCCATAAACCCAGCAGTAACAACAGAAGGAAAACAGCATTCAGTGCAGGTAAAACAACACAAAATATCCTTAGCCAGGCTTTCTGCTCCCTCAGGCCTGTGGGCACACAGGCTGGGGCAATGTCCAGCACGCAGGCTCCGTCTGGAGCCACACACAGGAGGCCTTCTACCTCCCAAGACACAGACAATGTGGCAAATAACAGTCTCCACTATGTAGGCTGTAACCACACCCACAGGTGAGGTGTGTGGGTAGCCAGACTGCCCATCTCATAGCTACCCGCAACCCGGATCCAGGTGCACTAAACGACATCTTAGTGATCATGTGCACTAAAGCAAAATACTCCAGGTTGCATCACAGGGAGCAGCCATCTCTGTGACACATACCTCCCATTGATTACATGGCCATTAGCCGCCTTACTTACTGCCCACTCTGCCTAAAGCCTTGGGGCTTGGCACCTTCCATTACCCGACCAGAGACCCTTCTCGGTCGCCTTTGATAGTACACCCATCTGGCATAATCGGGCCCTGTCACTGAACCTTTTTGGAACAATGTATCATCTGACTCCATCACCTCTTCTTGTAGAGTTGCCCCTTTTCCAGACCATTCTCTGCCTGACCACCTCCAATGGTCTGTGCGGTCCTGAGACTCCCTTACAGTCGAGCCTACTGTCTGGTCTGAGTCTGTCCCTTTATCAACACATCCGCCTTAGGTCTCCTGCCCAGGCTACTCATCATTGAGTTAACAGAGCAGTCACTACTACTTTTAACCCTTTTAGCTTCAGATTGCGTACTTATAGACTTTTGAGAACCCCTTCATCTCTCTATACCTCAGGTTGAAAGTGGTTGCCACCTTCTTTCCATTTCCTGTAGCTGTACATTATTCTGCAGTCTGTCCAGTCTCATCTGCTCTACCTCATGTAGGTATGCCACCCGATATTCAAGGAGTATTTGAATATTTTTAAGGCTCTCCATTGATCCGACAACGAATAATGGAACCATCCCATATTCACCAGCTACCTGGGCTTCGGCGTTAGATGGGATACTCACACTCACCACACCGGACTTATTCACAATTTCCTGCATCACTTTTCCAAGTCACCCAATTACTTTCCTCACCAGATTTTTGGGCACTTGAATGATGTCTTCCACAAACCCAGGCGTCTTTGAACTTTCCTTGCATGTTCCAGACATCAAGCGGCTTCCTTATTCCTCAACAGCATCATCTATTTTGTGCGAAGACAGTATAGGTGCATGTCACTTAGGATAGCCACCCGCTTCACTGTGACTTCCCTAGTCAACAGTATAACCAACTGCTTAGTCTCTGGCGCCCAGTTCACAGTACACTCTTCCACCACCTTTCTAAATGCCTCATGCACAGCCTCACTGGCACAAGCTTCTCACATGTCCTCGGGTACCTCTAACATGCACTGGAAGAGCGAAATCTCACCTTCTTGGATATAGTGTTTGACCTCCTCATCCTGAGAGTCAGAGAGTTTATTCAAGACATCGACCTCCCTTGTGAGGAAGTCTGCGTGGCACTTCCCCTGCTGGATTTCTTCCTCCATGGAGACCACTTCTTTGGTCAGTCTCTTCAGCTCACTCACCTTTTTTCGGCCTTACTTGTCTTTTTTCGGCCTTACTAACTATGTTACTATAGTCGAGGGGTTCAAGAGAGGCCTGGATGTCTTCCTGGAGCAGAACAATATTGTATCATACAATTATTAGGTTCTGTAGAAGGACGTAGATCTGGGTATTTATTATGATGGAATATAGGCTGAACTGGATGGACAAATGTCTTTTTTCGGCCTTACTTACTAACTATGTTACCTTCATTGCGATCAGATCGAGAGAGCGCGACAGTACCTTCTGTAGGGCGGAGAGTGTTGTGAATTCTGTTGTCGGGCTCCCTCCTGTGGTCATGAATGGTACTTCGGCTGGTTCTGTCCATGGACTTCCTCTGGTGGGTGTTTCTGAGTTTCCTTTCACAGGTGACGAGGTTAATTCGTTAGCTGCTGCTCTATTTAACTCCACTTAGATCTTTGCTCCACGCCACCTGTCAATGTTTCAGTATTGGTCTAGTTCACTCCTGGATCGTTCTTGTGACCTGTCTTCCCATCAGAAGCTAAGTTACAGCTTGTATTTCTTTGGTTTGCTATTTTTCTGTCCAGCTTGCTATTTAATTTGTTGTCTTGCTTGCTGGAAGCTCTGGGACGCAGAGAAAGCGCCTCTGCACCGTGAGTCAGTGCGGAGGGTCTTTTTGCGCCCTCTGCGTGGTCTTTTTGTAGGTTTTTGTGCTGACCGCAAAGTAACCTTTCCTATCCTCGGTCTGTTCAGTAAGTCGGGCCTCACTTTGCTTAATCTATTTCATCTCTGTGTTTGTATTTTCATCTTTACTCACAGTCATTATATGTGGGGGGCTGCCTTTTCCTTTGGGGAATTTCTCTGAGGCAAGGTAGGCTTTATTTTCCTATTTTCAGGGCTAGCTAGTTTCTTAGGCTGTGCCGAGTTGCATAGGGAGCGTTAGGCGCAATCCACGGCTATTTCTAGTGTGGTTGATAGGTTTAGGGATTGCGGTCAGCAGAGTTCCCACGTCCCAGAGCTCGTCCTTTATTATCAGTAACTATCAGGTCATTCCGTGTGCTCTTAACCACCAGGTCCATTATTGTCTTGACCACCAGGTCATAACAGTACAGGTGGCCCAAAGTACTAATGCATCTCAATAGAGGGATAAGAGAAGTTCTGAGACCATTTTTTTTTCTTTGCAGTGTGTTTTGTCTAAATTTTCCCCTTTACCTCTGGGTGGTTCAGGACACTGGTGTAAACATGGACATTCAAGGTCTGTCCTCTTGGATGGATAATCTCACTACAAGGATACAAAACATTCAAGATTTTGTGGTTCAGAATCCGATGTCAGAGCCTAAGATTCCTATTCCTGATTTGTTTTTTGGTGATAGATCTAAGTTCTTGAATTTCAAAAATAATTGTAAATTGTTTCTTGCCTTGAAACCTCGCTCCTCAGGTGACCCTGTTCAACAAGTAAAGATCATTATTTCTTTGTTACGTGGGGACCCTCAAGACTGGGCATTTTCCCTTGCGCCAGGAGATCCGGCATTGCGTGATGTTGATGCGTTTTTCCTGGCGCTTGGATTACTTTATGACGAACCTAATTCAGTGGATCAGGCAGAGAAAATCTTGCTGGCTCTGTGTCAGGGTCAGGATGAAGCGGAGATATATTGTCAGAAGTTTAGAAAGTGGTCTGTGCTCACTCAGTGGAATGAATGTGCCCTGGCAGCAATCTTCAGAAAGGGTCTCTCTGAAGCCCTTAAGGATGTCATGGTGGGGTTTCCCATGCCTGCTGGTCTGAATGAGTCTATGTCCTTGGCCATTCAGATCGAACGACGCTTGCGTGAGCGTAAAGCTGTGCACCATTTGGCGGTACTATCTGAACATGGGCCTGAGCCTATGCAATGTGATAGGACTTTGACCAGAGCTGAACGGCAAGAACACAGACGTCGGAATGGGCTGTGTTTTTACTGTGGTGAATCCACTCATGCTATCTCCGATTGTCATAAGCGCACTAAGCGGTTCGCTAGGTCTGCCACCATTGGTACGGTACAGTCAAAATTTCTATTGTCTGTTACTCTGATTTGCTCTTTGTCATCCTATTCTGTTATGGCATTTGTGGATTCAGGCGCTGCCCTGAATTTGATGGACTTGGAGTATGCTAGGCGCTGTGGTTTTTTCTTGGAGCCCTAGCAGTATCCTATTCCATTGAGAGGAATTGATGCTACGCCTTTGGCCAAGAATAAGCCTCAGTATTGGACCCAATTGACCATGTGCATGGCTCCTGCACATCAGAAGGATATCCGCTTTCTGGTGTTGCATAATCTGCATGATGTGGTCGTTTTGGGGTTGCCATGGCTACAGGTTCACAATCCAGTATTGGACTGGAAATCTATGTCTGTGTCCAGCTGGGGTTGCCAGGGGGTACATGGTGATGTTCCATTTTTGTCTATTTCGTCTTCCACTCCTTCTGAAGTTCCAGAGTTTTTGTCGGATTATCGGGATGTATTTGATGAGCCCAAAGCCAGTGCCCTACCTCCTCATAGGGATTGCGATTGTGCAATTAATTTGATTCCTGGTAGTAAGTTTCCTAAGGGCCGATTGTTCAATTTATCTGTGCCAGAACACGCCGCTATGCAGAGTTATATAAAGGAATCCTTGGAGAAAGGCCATATTCGCCCGGCGTCATCACCGTTAGGAGCAGGGTTCTTTTTTGTGGCCAAGAAGGATGGTTCTTTGAGACCTTGCATTGATTACCGCCTTCTTAATAAAATTACAGTCAAATTTCAGTATCCTTTGCCGTTGCTGTCTGATTTGTTTGCTCGTATTAAAGGGGCTAGTTGGTTCACCAAGATAGATCTTCGAGGGGCGTATAATCTTCTGCGTATTAAACAGGGCGATGAATGGAAAACAGCATTTAATACGCCCGAGGGCCATTTTGAGTACCTGGTTATGCCATTCGGGCTTTCCAATGCTCCATCAGTATTTCAGTCCTTTATGCATGACATCTTCCGAGAGTACCTGGATAAATTCCTGATTGTGTATTTGGATGATATTTTGGTCTTTTCGGATGATTGGGAGTCTCATGTGAAGCAGGTCAGAATGGTGTTCCAGGTCCTTCGTGCGAATTCCTTGTTTGTGAAGGGGTCAAAGTGTCTCTTTGGTGTTCAGAAGGTTTCATTTTTGGGGTTCATCTTTTCCCCTTCTACTATCGAGATGGACCCTGTTAAAGTCCAGGCCATTTACGATTGGACTCAACCGACATCTGTGAAGAGCCTGCAGAAGTTCCTGGGCTTTGCTAATTTTTATCGGCGCTTCATCGTTAATTTTTCTACTGTTGCTAAACCGTTGACTGATTTGACCAAGAAGGGTGCTGATGTGGTCAATTGGTCTTATGCGGCTGTAGAGGCTTTTCAGGAGTTGAAGCGTCGTTTTTCTTCTGCCCCTGTGTTGTGCCAGCCAGATGTTTCGCTTCCGTTTCAGGTTGAGGTTGATGCTTCTGAGATTGGAGCAGGGGCTGTTTTGTCGCAAAGAAGTTCTGATGGCTCGGTGATGAAGCCATGTGCTTTCTTTTCTAGAAAGTTTTCGCCTGCTGAGCGCAATTATGATGTTGGCAATCGAGAGTTGTTGGCCATGAAGTGGGCATTCGAGGAGTGGCGTCATTGGCTGGAAGGAGCCAAGCATCGCGTGGTGGTCTTGACAGATCACAAGAATTTGACTTATCTTGAGTCTGCCAAACGGTTGAATCCGAGACAGGCTCGATGGTCGTTAATTTTCTCCCGTTTTGATTTTGTGGTTTCGTACCTTCCGCGCTCTAAGAATGTGAAGGCTGATGCCCTGTCAAGGAGTTTTGTGCCTGACTCTCCGGGTGTTCCTGAGCCAGCGGGTATTCTCAAAGAGGGGGTAATTTTGTCTGCCATCTCCCCTGATTTGCGGTGGGTGCTGCAAAAATTTCAGGCTGATAGACCTGACCGTTGCCCAGCGGAGAAACTGTTTGTCCCTGATAGATGGACTAGTAGAGTTATCTCTGAGATTAATTGTTCTGTGTTGGCTGGGCATCCTGGAATCTTTGGTACCAGAGATTTGGTGGCTAGATCCTTCTGGTGGCCGTCTTTGTCACGGGATGTGCGTTCTTTTGTGCAATCCTGTGGGACTTGTGCTCGGGCTAAGCCCTGCTGTTCTCGTGCCAGTGGGTTGCTTTTGCCCTTGCCGGTCCCGAAGAGGCCCTGGACGCATATTTCTATGGATTTTATTTCGGATCTCCCCGTCTCTCAAAATGTCGGTCATTTGGGTGGTTTGTGATCGCTTTTCTAAGATGATCCATTTGGTACCTTTGTCTAAATTGCCTTCCTCCTCTGATTTGGTGCCATTATTTTTTCAGCATGTCGTTCGTTTACATGGTATCCCGGAGAACATCGTTTCTGACAGAGGTTCCCAGTTTGTTTCAAGGTTTTGGTGATCCTTTTGTGCTAGGATGGGCATTGATTTGTCTTTTTCCTCGGCTTTCCATCCTCAGACAAATGGCCAAACCGAACGAACTAATCAAACTTTGGAAACATATCTGAGATGCTTTGTTTCTGCTGATCAGGATGATTGGGTGTCCTTTTTGCCGTTGGCTGAGTTCGCCCTTAATAATCGGGCCAGCTCGGCTACTTTGGTTTCGCCGTTTTTCTGCAATTCTGGTTTCCATCCTCGTTTCTCTTCAGGGCAGGTTGAGTCTTCAGACTGTCCTGGTGTAGATACTGTGGTGGATAGGTTGCAGCAGATTTGGACTCATGTGGTGGACAATTTGACATTGTCCCAGGAGAAGGCTCAACGTTTCGCTAACCGCCGGCGCTGTGTGGGTCCCCGACTTCGTGTTGGGGATTTGGTTTGTTTGTCGTCTCGTTATGTTCCTATGAAGGTTTCCTCTCCTAAGTTTAAGCCTCGTTTCATTGGTCCGTATAAGGATTTATGAGGTTATCAATCCTGTGTCATTTCGTTTGGTCCTTCCTGCTTCTTTTGCCATCCATAATGTGTTCCATAGGTCGTTATTGCGGAGATACGTGGCGCCTGTGGTTCCATCCGTTGATCCTCCTGCCCCGGTGTTAGTTGAGGGGGAGTTGGAGTATGTGGTGGAGAAGATTTTGGATTCTCGTGTTTCGAGACGGAAACTCCAGTACCTGGTCAAGTGGAAGGGTTATGGTCAGGAAGATAATTCCTGGGTTTTTGCCTCTGATGTTCATGCTGCCGATCTGGTTCGTGCCTTTCATTTGGCTCATCCTGGTCGGCCTGGGGGCTCTGGTGAGGGTTCGGTGACCCCTCCTCAAGGGGGGGTACTGTTGTGAATTCTGTTGTCGGGCTCCCTCCTGTGGTCATGAATGGTACTTCGGCTGGTTCTGTCCATGGACTTCCTCTGGTGGGTGTTTCTGAGTTTCCTTTCACAGGTGACGAGGTTAATTCGTTAGCTGCTGCTCTATTTAACTCCACTTAGATCTTTGCTCCACGCCACCTGCCAATGTTTCAGTATTGGTCTAGTTCACTCCTGGATCGTTCTTGTCACCTGTCTTCCCATCAGAAGCTAAGTTCCAGCTTGTATTTCTTTGGTTTGCTATTTTTCTGTCCAGCTTGCTATTTAATTTGTTGTCTTGCTTGCTGGAAGCTCTGGGACGCAGAGAAAGTGCCTCCGCACCGTGAGTCGGTGCGGAGGGTCTTTTTGCGCCCTCTGCGTGGTCTTTTTGTAGGTTTTTGTGCTGACCGCAAAGTAACCTTTCCTGTCCTCGGTCTGTTCAGTAAGTCGGGCCTCACTTTGCTTAATCTATTTCATCTCTGTGTTTGTATTTTCATCTTTACTCACAGTCATTATATGTGGGGGGCTGCCTTTTCCTTTGGGGAATTTCTTTGAGGCAAGGTAGGCTTTATTTTCCTATTTTCAGGGCTAGCTAGTTTCTTAGGCTGTGCCGAGTTGCATAGGGAGCGTTAGGCGCAATCCACGGCTATTTCTAGTGTGGTTGATAGGTTTAGGGATTGCGGTCAGCAGAGTTCCCACGTCCCAGAGCTCGTCCTTTATTATCAGTAACTATCAGGTCATTCCGTGTGCTCTTAACCACCAGGTCCATTATTGTCTTGACAACCAGGTCATAACAGGAGAGCCCATTTTTGCGGCTGTCCATGTATTTCTAGAGCTGGGCTTTAGTTTCCTGCTTAGCCTCCTGCTCGATCTTGAGCTCTCAGAAAACTTTATCCCCTGCCAGGCAGCGATGCTTGTCCTCTCTCCAGTGAAGCTCCTGCTGATGCTTCTCATGGGCCTCTCTGATGCATGCGTTCCTCTCCTCTCAGTGTCTGTACTTCCAACCCATATGGCTGACAGCCTGAGCATGTCTTGGGCACTGCCTTCTCACTGGCAGCCCCAGGCTCCTGACCTGCTGTGTTGCCTCCGGTTGTCAGTTGGGGCAAGGAGACTTGGAATCTCCTGCCCTCCGGATTCGGTGGCTGGGTATGCAATCCTCTCACCACCACGGACTCTGGTGTTCGGTCCCTTTGCGCTTTATCTTGGAGTGAGCCCAATCGCAGCTCCAGACCCCAGGCTCCTCTCTCTTGCTTCCTTTCCCTTCAGTGTCTCACACTAAACTTACTAACCCCACCTCAAGACCAGAACTTATAGGGAAGCTACCCTGAAACCGAGCTTAGAGCTCCCCCTTCTGGTCTGGATTTAGGAAGGTGTTGTATGTTTGTATTACCTGATTAGGGGATCCCTCCTTGCATCCAAGCATGACATCACTTCCCCTGTGAGGAAGGCAATGCCATTGTGGCAACTGGACTCCTGGGGTGCCACACATCCATAGCTTTTTTTTCCTCACACATTGCTTATTTTCCTGCAACTTGTCCAACTATTTTATCAACATCAGCCAGAACTTTCAGACACTGTTCTGCTTTCTTCACCAGCAACAACTGTTGTTTCACCTACTCCCATGCTTCTTATACTCTATGGCTCAACTGTGAAATGTGACACCCTGTCAATATCCAAATTCACAACAAAATGACTCCTACACTTCCTGCTATTTTATAGCGGCTATTATAGTCCCTTCTGATTGGCTATACTATACCATGTGATATGAATACTAAAAAGCATTACATGCAAGTCCACCTGGCTGGTATCTCCCGAACCTTCCCTGATGGATGCAATCTCTTGCAATGTGTAAACAGGTGATATTTGTGTACAATGCATGCAAACCTATTCAAATTCATTAGATTAAGAAAATTCCTAAAAATGTGAGACTAATTCAATTCATATCCAAACGATTCACTCATCTATAAAAAGAACATATCCAGCATGTGTATAATAAAAGTGTCGGTAACAGAGGAGAGTGGTGATATGAGAATTATAAAGAGCCATTACTGAGCAGATCCTGATGATACTCACATGTGGCCTCTGTTCCTGGATCCGACAGTAGTCTGCAGCTCCCACTGACTGTCTGTACAGTGACACTATATAATCTGCCTGGTAGTAATCCTGTGAAGTTCACATTTGTACCAGTAGTTTGTCTCATGGTAGTAATGGCTCCTGTTATAAATACTATATTAATTTCCACATTTCCTGCTGGTTTCATCCATGAGGCTCCAAGAACATCAACCGAATTGTAATTATTCATGGTGATATTGGAAACTTGTCCAGGAACTGAGGATATTATAAATCATAGACAGGTTGGTTATACGGCAGTTACATCTGGTTTAGTATATGACATAGGTCTGTGGTAGTAGAACGGTTAAGGGTTTGCAATACAGTACGTATATTGTGAAATAAACTTCTTCTAAAGTCAAAATTGCGATTGCATCAACTCAAGCACCCACAAGTGGTATACACAACGATTATATAGCATCAACACCTACTTCAAACTTTAGCAGGGTCTATTCCTCATAATTAATATATGACTAGCGTAGAAGATCCTCTTAAAATATAACGTTCAATAATCACAATTAGACGAATCTAACATAACCCCAGTCCAATATAAATAGACAAAGATATAATCAAAATAAATTCCTCTTATGATAATCAAGATATTTATTTCAGTACATATCACATCCTACTTTTCTTACTCAATAGCAAGACTCATATCGGATCCTCTGGTTCCTTAATATACACGATCGATAAGACATATCACATTTAAAGTATCACTGTGAATCCCTTATTCAAGAGCCAGTGGATCTGATATGGGTCTTGTTATTGAGTAATCATATTTGGAGAGAAAAGTAGGATGTGATATGTACTGAAATAAATATCCTGATAATCATATGAGGAATTTATTTTGATTATTTCTATGTCTATTTAAATTGGACTGGAGTTATGTTAGATTATTCTAATTGTGATTATTAAACTTTATATTTTAAGAGGATCCTCTATGCTAGTAGTATATACAATTAGAAATACCATTGTCAGAAATGTGTCATTGGTGATTTACTTAAATCGGTGATGATAATTGTGCTTTTTTCACTTCTGTATTATGTTATTTAATTAATATTATTAAATCATTAACCAGGAATTTTCCATCAGCACAGATAGCAGAAATAAAGTTAGCAATGAAGGAAAGTTTAAATCCATTACATGGTAATGACCTCCCGACTAAGCTTCATACATGGTAACCATATGATCTGCTATTGCTGTTGGAGCAGTCAACCAGTAATCACCTTTAGGGTTAAGGTACCTTCACACTGAGCGACTTTAAAAAGATAACGATAGCGATCCGTGACGTTGCAGCGTCCTGGATAGCGATATCGTTGTGTTTGACACGCAGCAGCGATCAGGATCCTGCTGTGAGATCGCTGGTCGGAGCTAGAAGGCCAGAACTTTATTTCGTCACTGGATCACCCGCTGACATCGCTGAATCGGCGTGTGTGACGCCGATTCAGCGATGTCTTCACTTGTAACCAGGGTAAACATCGGGTTACTAAGCGCAGGGCCGCGCTTAGTAACCCGATGTTTACCGTGGTTAACATTGTAAAAGTTAAAAAAAAAAAACACTACATACTTACATTCCGGTGTCTGTCCCCCGGCCTCAGCTTCCCTGCACTGTGTCAGCACCGGCCGGCCGTAAAGCAGAGCACAGCAGTGACGTCACGGTGGGAACCAGGCATGTAGAGGCCATCCGTTCACCTTTTCTGCATCGCAAAAGTCACGGTGATTGGAACCAAAGATCTCAAATTTGGACTCATCAGACCAAAGCACAGATTTCCACTGGTCTAATGTCCATTCCTTGTGTTTTTTAGCCCAAACAAGTCTCTTCAGCTTGTTGCCTGTCCTTAGCAGTGGTTTCCTATCAGCTATTTTACCATGAAGGCCTGTTGCACAAAGTCAGTTAACAGTTGTTGTAGAGATGTGTCTGCTGCTAGAACTCTGTGTAGCATTGGCCTGGTCTCTAATCTGAGCTGCTGTTAACCTGCGATTTCTGAGGCTGGTGACTCGGATAAACTTATCCTCAGAAGCAGAGGTGACTCTTGGTCTTCCTTTCCGGGGGCGGTCTTCATGTGAGCCAGTTTCTTTGTAGCGCTTGATGGTTTTTGCCACTGCACTTGGGGACACTTTCAAAGTTTTCCCAATTTTTCGGACTGACTAACCTTCATTTCTTAAAGTAATGATGGCCACTCGTTTTTCTTTACGTAGCTGCTTTTTTCTTGCCATAATACAAATTCCAACAATCTATTCAGTAGGACTATCAGCTCTGTATCCACCAGACTTCTGCTCAACACAACTGATGATCCCAACCCCATTTATAAGGCAAGAAATCCCACTTAATAAACCTGGCAGAGCACACCTGTGAAGTGAAAACCATTCCCGGTGACTACCTCTTGAAGATCATCAAGAGAATGCCAAGAGTGTGCAAAGCAGTCATCAAAGCAAAAGGTGGCTACTTTGAAGAACCTGTTATCATGTTATCTATCCTTAGCTTTAGACCGGGGTCACATGGCCGTCTATTCTCTCATGCAAGAGAATCGAAGCAAAGGTGTGGAGAAGATGGAGAACTTAAAGGGGTATTCCCATCTCCAAGATCCTATCCCAATATGCCGTAGGTGTAATAATATTAGCAAATACGACCAATTTGAAATGAGGCATCATTTTTCTAATTCGCTCTATCTCTTTCCTAATGTGCAGGCATTGCAGAACCTTAGGTATCCATGGTTACGACCATTAGCAACTAGCTAACTGTCACTATATCAGTGGTCGTAATCATGGATAACTAAGGTCCTGCAATACCTGTACATGAGGAAAGAGATTTAGAGAATCAGAAAAACTGTACTACATTTCTAATTGGAGGTATTTGCTAATATTATTATTATTATTACACCTACTGCATATTGAGATAGAATCTTGGAGATGGGAGTACCCCTTTAATTTTTCCATAGTCTGAATCCGCAGTAATCGGATGATATCTGAGTGTAGTCCGATGTCTCACGAACCCATAGACTTATATGGTGATTAGTGCATGCACTCTCAGCATTCTACAATTGTTTTCTCATGCTGAATATGTATGAGAAAAAAAAAAATTGCAGATCTGCTCTGCCCCATAGTATTACATTGAAAATAGGAAAGGAATAAATACCATGACTAAGGCATCATTCCGAAACGCATAGATTAAGCAGCACTCATTCTTTTTTCATGCTGATTCTTTACTGTTTTTAAAATGATGTAATAAATCTTGAAGTTTTATATTCACTTACACATCGCTGGAGGACGTCTTCTCTTGAAAATAGTATTACATTGGGCTGAATACTATCCGATAAAACATCAGCTAGCACTTGGCCGTGTTATACCCATCGTCTCATTACACTGGATTTCCACTATACTCACGTGTGCAACTTGTATTAGACACCGGGTCGGATTCAGTGCTGTTATCGGCAGCTCTTGTATAGAACAGGAATGTATATGTTTCTCCTGGTGTCAGATTCATTATTATCACTGATTCACTTGTCACTATTGTATTATTCATCATTGTGGCTGATGAGTTGAATGTCTGGACTCTGTAGCTGTAAGACGTCTGATACTCATCAGGTTTACTCCACGACAGGGACACAGAATATGAGGTCACAGCGCCGATCTGCAGAGATTTCACTGATATCGGTTCTGTAATAAAAAAATGAAATTAAATTTGTTAAGTATTAGACATAATTAACATTTATATGTCTGACTGTGTCTCCCCCAGTTGTACATCGAGAAATTATAATGTACAAATAAAACAACAATATTTCCTTTTGAAAATATTTTTAGATCCAATCATAGAAAGCTACATATCTCTGACTTCAACAACTTCCATCTCTATAATATGCTGAGGATAGGGCTCATTATTTTACCATTATATTCACGCTCTTCTTCAATAATCATAAATATTGAAGATGTTAATATAATAATACAAACTATAATATAAAATACAATATTTAACTTAGTTTTTCAAGAACACATAGAACCTACTTGTATAGACCGATGTGGTGACCGGAGAGCTCTGATACCCCCGGACTCCGACTGTTACCACAGCTATGGAGTAATTAGTCCCAGATATCAGGCTCTGGAGGGTGACACTTGTTGTGGGACTTGTCACAGATAAGGTAGTTGTTGGATATATCCCATAGCTTATATTATATATCTTATTTACAGCGGCCATATTTACTGGCTCCGACCAAGATAATGTCACTTTCTTTGTCCCAACCGTGCTAATTGCTAGATTTCTTGGTGGTGTTGGATCTGTGTATAAATAGAAGTATAGAGACAATTATATATAAAAATTATTATAATATAACATAAATTCAGGGTTATTTTTGTCTCAGTTGTGTAAACCCTCTTCTTAGTGAAGATGGATCTGTACAAAAAAGGAAGAAATGCAAATAATATTTGATGAAAAAAATGTAAAAACTGATATTAAATAACAGATTAAAAATTCCCAAATCTTTTTAGGTTAAAATTAATTGTGATATTCTATGATTGTCAGCCTGAGCACTGTCATCCTACATGGAGGTCATTAGGACTCTCTTCGCCTGCACTGACCCGACGCTTCCTCCTATAATCACACCTTTAAACATGGATCTGGTTCTGACCATGGCCTCTTTTTCTCCATGGTCATGGATGGTTGGGTGGCAGGTCCCTTGGCATTTGCGAGTGTCATTATGCCTGACAGTCTATTTATAGAGAGAATCAGTCTGCCAGGCCTTACAGACAGATTAAAGGGGTTGTTGACTTTATCTTTATTTTCTCAGAAGTGTTGAGGACTTGACTTTCTAGTTCCTACTATTACAAATATTACAATTCCCCTCCTAGTTACTGCAGCCTTCCTCACAGACTGCACAGCGCTCCTGTTTTCGGCAGTTGATGGAGGAGAAAGGGACCAGACCTGTCCATCAGTCTCCTCCAACTAACATTTAGCTTTCCCATGTGCAGTATCTGTCATTTCGAGGAGGCTGATGGTCAGATCCAGTCCCGTGCTTCTCTAAAAGCAGAAATCTTGAGAAGAGCTGTGCAGTCTGTCATTATGGCAGCAGTAACAAGTGGGGGGAGAATCTGTAATTCTTATGATTGTGTGGCATTTGCTAATAAATATCTCCAACACATTTGTTAAAATAAAGATAAAATGCATAACCCTTTAAAGTTTTAACCTTCACCTAGTTCTTGTTTATATGCATGACAATTCTGATCTTGCCTGCTGATTTTGACCCTTAACTTTGCGTCTTTCCTGAATATTACTATCTCTCATAGCTGTTATTCTGCGCCCTGACTGCTCCCTCCCGGTCATCCTATTTACGGTTGCATCCAGGCTACTCTCCTGATTAATAAGAATAAACGCGTCCACAGCCCTTAGAGAGGTGCCAGAGTAGGTTCCAATACCATGAATAGCAGCAAAAAAACTCGGCACTCAGACTTAACTTAATCAGATAAAGAGATTTAATGGTGTCCACGGTAAGTAACAGAAGAAACGTTTCAGTCCTATAGCCGGACCTTCATCAGTCACAATATTTGATCGTGAACGGAAGCTAGTGGACCCGAAAGATTGTGGGTTTTCATTAATGTCATGCATATAGGTGGACACAGCCAGTGTCTCAGGGGGATGGCCGAATCCGGCAGTATTGCCTTCTGTGGAATGGAGCCTGCGTGTCCTGGTCAGTGGAGGACGCGGTATCCACCGCACGTCCGTGCGACCATTCCGGACTTGCACAGGTAAAGCGGGGTCCCTAGGGCTCCCAAGCTATATGGCAAGGATGGTGGGTTGCCGGTATATAAGTGGAGGACACAGAGTTGTAAAGTCTTTACCTTGTTTACTGGTAGAAGCAGTCTACAGTCCAGGGTACCAGACACGGGTGGTGATGTGGTCCGGCCGGCTTGGAGGCAAAGTTGATCCCTCTCCCAGGTGAGGTCCACAAGCCTTCCTATTTGCGCTGATGTGTGAGGTCCCTTGCTACCTGAAGCTTCCTGGCAAAGTACCCCTTCCTTCCCCTATCCTAGGACAGGTACCTGTATGGCGGGCAGCTTGAGCAATTTTACAGGGTCTCTATCATGACCCGGGCTCTTCAGGTGCTGCTTCGTCTCCAGGCGTGGGCAAATCACATACAGTTCTATGCCCTCCGGTTCTGCTATGTGTCCTAGAGTACAACACAGCGTCGGGCTCCTGGTGCCCGGTTCCTGTGCTTCAGCTCTGAGGGTGCCCGGTCGCAGTTCCTCTCTCAGCCCCTTGCTTTCTCCACTGTGATCCTTTTCTCAATCGCTCCACTACATACAACAACCCCTCGGGTTCTCGTCCTTCCCTGGAGCTGCAGCTCAGTCCTGGCTCCACGGCTCCGTAGTCTGCACTCTGTTCCAGACTTCCTTCTCTCTCCTCTCCCTGCAACAGACTGACCGACTCCTCCTCCAGACCAGAATACTTAAAGCTGAGGGAAGCTCCCCAGAATCTGGGTCCTGAGCTCCCCCTTCTGGCCTGGATTCAGAATGTGTTGTGTGTAGGTGCTTACCTGGTAAAGAGAATCCTCCTTGCCTCCAAGCATATCGCCCTCCCAGAAAGGAAGGTAGAATCACTGTAGCAACTGATTACCTGGGGTGTTACACGTTGCATCCAGACACCTGCATTACACTACAAAAATGTATGCCTC
This sequence comes from Ranitomeya imitator, assembly GCF_032444005.1. NCBI lineage: Eukaryota > Metazoa > Chordata > Amphibia > Anura > Dendrobatidae > Ranitomeya > Ranitomeya imitator. The sequence goes on from NC_091290.1 coordinate 20,852,428, forward strand.
TCTACAGGGCATAACAGTTAAAGTGATTCTTCTGACTAGACTTCAGTGTACATAGTTCCGGACCAACCATCTCTAATATACTAGTAAAAATGAATGTATAATCGCTGCGCTAACTGAACTAGAATAAAAATGAAGTAGAGGTAAGTAGTACCGAGAATGAATAGAGGTGAAATTTGCTAGGCTAGGTACTCACTTGTTTGTAAAGGTAGCATAAAAATATGTGGGTCAAATCAGGGATTTTGTCCGGACTGATGCAGTGGTGATCACATTGGTGGTATAGCTTGCACTATAGGACCCGTGTAGGGGGTAGTGGGTAAGCGGTATGATATTGCTGTGTCGGCTTTGGGAATACTGTCAATGAGAAACAATATTGCCACGTTCTCAAGCCAGGAGCCTCAATTGTGCATAAATCAGCATATACTAATAGTGCAATTGGGTCGATCAAATTTGTGAGTAGACTAATCTGGTGCACATGCGGTAGTAGGTACAGAAATCCACTTACTTGTGATACCGATGCGGTACTGCGTGCACTGCAGGTCTTGAAAGGGTGGTGAGTAGGCAGCTGCTAAGCCGGGGTTCGGCGTTAGGGGATTACTGTCGCTGAGGAGTGTTGCTGCTTGGGGCGGCGAAATGAGAAGCCTCTGGAGTACAGAGGAGCGCTAGCAGCCTGTGTGCTCCGGCCCTGAGCGATGCTAGGATGCGGCGTGTAGGGTGGGCGGAGCTATAAGTGACGTCACAGATAAGCGAGGACGGAAGCTCGGTTGGGGCTCTACCAATGCGTTTCGAGAGGAGTCTCCTCTCTTCATCAGGGTTGTCCCTACTGCCGGCTGACCGTCTTTATATACCACCGCCTCCTCATAACCATCTCTAATATACTCTTGTCTACACTTAGGTCTTTGTATTATGTAACTGAAAAAAAAGCCAAGAAGTCTTATTCACATAATCTTACTCCTGTAAATTGTAAATGATAGAAGAAGCTGAATGTGTTGTTTTTTTTCCACTAAGGATACAAACCCCATACAGATGAATGACATGGACGCAGTGATACTCACACGTGGCCTCGGTCACTGATAGAGACGACTGGTTGCAGTTCCCACTCACTATCTGTACAGTGGCCGTGTATTCTGTGCCAGGTACTAATCCTGTGAAGATTGCTTGTGTGGTAGTGTTAGATACTCTCTGTATAACTCCTGACAGAATTGCGTTGTAATAATCCACTTTTGCTTTCACTGTAGCCGGCGTCCAATTCACAACCAGAGAACTAACAGACTGGTTATTTACCACCGAAGAGATGGAAACTTGTTCAGCACCTAATAGAAAAGAGTTCAGGTTTAATAAACACTGACTAAGTAGGTACCTGTACAGACACAATGAAGAGATTGTAAAACATGTTTTACATTTTCTGATAAAAGAAGAAAATGATTGTAAACTTAGATAACAGATTTTCATTAATAAGTATACACATTATAATCTCAAACCAAAAAAAGTTATGCACATTATAAAGCGGCATTTCAATGAATGAAGATCAGAGTTGATACATCTTACCGATGTGTGACATTTCCATGTTGTAATTTTTTTTCTTTTTCAAGTTACTACAACATATTTTGTCCATATTTTTCAGACCATAAGACGCACCTTACTATAAGATGCAATCTAGGTTAGCCATCAGAAAATGGAAAAAAATATATTTTCCACAAATTTAAATTTCCCTGGAAGTGTAAATAAGTGGATGGGTCAAAGTCCCCAAGGGTCAATAAAGCGCACTATGGAGCGCTATAAGAAGGCAATATAGGTGGGCGCAGGGGAGGTAATAGGTGAACATTCAGCTCCAGCTAGTGTTTCTCTGCATACAACACTGCTGTACACACAGTACACACACAGCTGTGTTCCCTGACCGGCACATGTACACACAACTCGGCAACACACACAATATATCTGCATGCACAGTAACTCTGCCGCATTCTCACACACAACTCAGCTGGATACGTATTATTCACACACAACTCTGCTGCATATACACACGCACAAGGCTACTACATACGGTACATACATAGACACACATATCTCTGCTGTATACATAAAACAACACCTCTACTGCAGGCATCCTTCCCTGATTTTCATGAGTAGTCAAGTACCAAATATGACATCTTCAAATTCCGTACAGTTTCCTCCATAGATGTGACATGACAAATATCATGGACTGTGCAGGTTCGGTACATTACAGCTTTTTCTAGTAGATAGTTCAGCGCTGGGCAGGAGGTGGGAGAATTGTGTTATTGCGTACGCTCAGTGATTTGGGCAGGACGCCAAATGTATTTTTCCCAACTATGAAAGTCAGGAAAGGGGGACATCTACAGCGAAGATTTCATTTTACGCCAAGCTACTTGCCCAGTCTTGCCCAATTGTTTATATGTGCTCACACAGAAATATTGTTCATAGTCAAGACCATTTATGTTCCCACACAGTATAATACCGCTTTAATTTCACCCACAGTGCCCCATACAGTTTCCTCTGCAGTACATTACACCAACACACAGTATGATGCCCCCTATATTCGACCATACACAGTATGATGCCCCCCACAATAATGGCCACACACACATGGTCTGATGCCACCACAAAGTATAATGCCCCCACACCAACATGATGTCACTTGCCTATGAGTCCCATCCCTGCTCCTCTGCTGAGCTGCTGTCTCCTGCACAGTCATGAAACCTGAGAATGTCCTGTGACCGGAAGGTTCTTTCAGGTCCTTCTGACTGCACATAAAGAGAGCTATGGAACAAGAATCTGGTGGTCCCCGCTCCACTGTTGTATTCAGCTATATCTGTGTCCTGAGGACATAAATACCGATGAAGTTCAGACATACAGTATCTCTCAGGAGAGCAGGACCGCTCTCTAACTTTAGACTGCCTCACTGGAGGACGGTGGAATAGTTGGGAGGTATACGTAAGAGCGCTCCGCTATATAACAGAAGAAGCTGCATCCAGACCAAAAGGTGATCACACTTTTTAGCAAGATTTTTCTTTGCAAAATGTGTGTCTTGTAGTTAGAAAAATATGGTAAATGGAAGACGTTAGTTCATGTAAGGTCAGCATATATCTTTCGGGAATCTACTGTGCTGGACAAAAGCATGGTATTGTATGCCGTTACTTTTTTAATTATTATTTCAAACCAGTTTATACAAACCTGTGCAGATGGGTGATAGTAACACCGGGTCGGACTCAGTGCTGTTATCGGCAGCTCTTGTATAGACCAGGAATGTATATGTTTCTCCTGGTGTCAGATTCATTATTGTCACTGATTCGTTTGTCACTATCATATAATTTATAATTGATCCTGATGAGGTGACGTTGGTCTGGACTCTGTAGCTGTATAATGTCCGATACTCATCAGGTTTACTCCACGTCAGAGAAACAGAATATGAGGTCAAATTAGTGATGAAGAGAGAATTCACTGGCATTGGTTCTGAAATAATAGAAATAAAGTCAGTGTGGATACAGAATGAGAGGGCAGCATGTAACATTATCAAAAATTAACTTTATGGATTGTTTGTAGATTACAAAAATAAACATCTAGAGGTACCGTCACACATAACGATATCGTTAACGATATCGTTGCTTTTTGTGACGTAGCAACGATATCGTTAACGAAATCGTTATGTGTGACAGCGACCAACGATCAGGCCCCTGCTGGGAGATCGTTGGTCGCTGGGGAAAGTCCAGCACTTAGTAACCCGATGTTTACCTTGGTTACCAATGTAAAAGTAAAAAAAAAACACTACATACTTACATTCCTGTCTCGTTCCTCAGCGTCAGCTTCCCTGCGTCCCCCAGTGTCAGGGCCGGCCGTAAAGCAAAGCACAGCGGTGACATCACCGCTCTGCTTTCCGGCAAGCGCGCTTACACAGAGCAGGGAAGCTGAGGCTGGGGGACGCGACAGGAATGTGAGTATGTAGTGGTTTTTTTTTACTTTTACAATGGTAACTAGGGTAAACATCTGGTTACTAAGCGCGGCCCTGCGCTTAGTAGCCCGATGTTTACCCTGGTTACCCGGGGACTTCGGGATCGTTGGTCGCTGGAGAGCTGTCTGTGTGACAGCTCTCCAGCGACCAAACAGCGACGCTGCAGCGATCGGCATCGTTGTCTATATCGCTGCAGCGTCGCTTAATGTGATGGTACCTTAAGATCACTGATCGTCTGGCAGCATCTCCTCTGCGAGAAAATGATTAAAGTAACGAAGAGCCAACAGTGGCAGGAAAGACAAACGTACTCTGCGTATTATTCTCTCTACCAAAGGGGTGATAATATATGCAGAAGATAATGGCCCCTAAGGTAAACAGTAAGTCTCTGGCAAATCAGGGACATCACATAGCAATGGAAATATTTCCATGCCATATCGATAATAATCTGGTGAGAAGACCATCCACGGATTCATCTGTGATCGGGGGACATAATCACTTCTGTGAGTTCAAGCTCCAGGATTTTCAGCCTTAAGAAACCAGGGAAATGTAATATAAATTTTAGTTATGGATATATCATAGTCATGGTTGGTGTGTCTAGGATGGTGAAAGTATGCTCGGAAATGCGTTGTCATATTATTCCCCTAGGACAGTGACAGCGAACCTTTTGGAGACCGAGGGCCCAAACTGCAACCTAAAAGCCACTGATTTATCGCAAAGTGCCAACACGGCAATTTAACATGAATACTGAGGTTTTAGTTTAAAAAAAAACAACTCATGCAGACAGCATGTGGGGGCGCCAGCTGCTGGCCTCTGATTGGCCAGCAGCGTGTATTGCGGAGCACGGACCCGGCAAGTTTGAGCTCTGTAATATACTTCAGCTGGATGTGTATCCGAGGACACAGATCCAGCTGAAGTAATGGCTGGTGTCGCTGGGCTCCTCAACTGCTGGCCCCGGTCCACTGATGCGGCAGAACGGCAACTGGGTGGGCTGTGCACGCCCCCTCTGGCATGCATGCCACAGGTGCGCCATAGGAGAGTTATTTGGGAAAATATGACATAATTTAGAATCATTTCTTTGCCCTCTGAAGAAGCAGGGCGAAACGTGTGCATCGGGCCCAGAGGCGGAATCTCTCCTTTACTCTCCCAAACAGGGGCTGCATCTTTTGAGGCATATCACTCTCCTATATTGGGGCTCTCTTCATATTTGTCGGACATTTTCTTGGCCACAGTAGGTTAGTCACAACAGGCCTTATTTATTTTAGTAATGTTACATTGATCTGCCTAATCTTGTTTGCCAACAGTGATAAAAGATCTTTGACATCAAATTTTTATAAAACTGTGATACACATTTTTTAAAGCACAGGCAGTTTAGATGTTTCTGTTTGATAGTTGAATATAAATTGATATCCTCGCTGCTACTTATATATATGAGAGTTTTTTCCAGCCTCCCCTTTTTCCTAGCACCTAATACTGATTTTTTCTTAGTCATAATTTTAATCATTTATGAATATAATGTATCAGTTTTAATTCAATCTAATTTGTCACTTCTAATTTTTGCGCATATCTACCTAAAAATGTGATTCCCTATGGGAAATATTTTTCGTTATGCATTCTGGACAGCATAGAAGTGCCACTCATTAGTATAAGTATATGTCACATGGACCCATAGAAGCGCAAGAGCGCGAAACGGCCGTCGTCCAGTCGTTCACTACCTGCACCCTTCTCCTCACCAGCCGCCGCAGAAAATGTCTGTAACCTGCTAATCACAAATAAAGGACAACACTTATACTGCACAGAAGGGTAACATAGTAACATAGTAACATAGTTAGTAAGGCCGAAAAAAGACATTTGTCCATCCAGTTCAGCCTATATTCCATCATAATAAATCCCCAGATCTACATCCTTCTACAGAACCTAATTGTATGATACAATATTGTTCTGCTCCAGGAAGACATCCAGGCCTCTCTTGAACCCCTCGACTGAGTTCGCCATCACCACCTCCTCAGGCAAGCAATTCCAGATTCTCACTGCCCTAACAGTAAAGAATCCTCTTCTATGTTGGTGGAAAAACCTTCTCTCCTCCAGACGCAAAGAATGCCCCCTTGTGCCCGTCACCTTCCTTGGTATAAACAGATCCTCAGCGAGATATTTGTATTGTCCCCTTATATACTTATACATGGTTATTAGATCGCCCCTCAGTCGTCTTTTTTCTAGACTAAATAATCCTAATTTCGCTAATCTATCTGGGTATTGTAGTTCTCCCATCCCCTTTATTAATTTTGTTGCCCTCCTTTGTACTCTCTCTAGTTCCATTATATCCTTCCTGAGCACCGGTGCCCAAAACTGGACACAGTACTCCATGTGCGGTCTAACTAGGGATTTGTACAGAGGCAGTATAATGCTCTCATCATGTGTATCCAGACCTCTTTTAATGCACCCCATCATCCTGTTTGCCTTGGCAGCTGCTGCCTGGCACTGGCTGCTCCAGGTAAGTTTATCATTAACTAGGATCCCCAAGTCCTTCTCCCTGTCAGATTTACCCAGTGGTTTCCCGTTCAGTGTGTAATGGTGATATTGATTCCCTCTTCCCATGTGTATAACCTTACATTTATCATTGTTAAACCTCATCTGCCACCTTTCAGCCCAAGTTTCCAACTTATCCAGATCCATCTGTAGCAGAATACTATCTTCTCTTGTATTAACTGCTTTACATAGTTTTGTATCATCTGCAAATATCGATATTTTACTGTGTAAACCTTCTACCAGATCATTAATGAATATGTTGAAGAGAACAGGTCCCAATACTGACCCCTGCGGTACCCCACTGGTCACAGCGACCCAGTTAGAGACTATACCATTTATAACCACCCTCTGCTTTCTATCACTAAGCCAGTTACTAACCCATTTACACACATTTTCCCCCAGACCAAGCATTCTCATTTTGTGTACCAACCTCTTGTGCGGCACGGTATCAAACGCTTTGGAAAAATCGAGATATACCACGTCCAATGACTCACCGTGGTCCAGCCTATAGCTTACCTCTTCATAAAAACTGATTAGATTGGTTTGACAGGAGCGATTTCTCATAAACCCATGCTGATATGGAGTTACACAGTTATTCTCATTGAGATAATCCAGAATAACATCCCTCAGAAACCCTTCAAATATTTTACCAACAATAGAGGTTAGACTTACTGGCCTATAATTTCCAGGTTCACTTTTAGAGCCCTTTTTGAATATTGGCACCACATTTGCTATGCGCCAATCCTGCGGAACAGACCCTGTCGCTATAGAGTCCCTAAAAATAAGAAATAATGGTTTATCTATTACATTACTTAGTTCTCTTAGTACTCGTGGGTGTATGCCATCCGGACCCGGAGATTTATCTATTTTAATCTTATTTAGCCGGTTTCGCACCTCTTCTTGGGTTAGATTGGTGGTCTTGGGTTAGATTGGTGAGTGCCACTTTTTATTCTCTCATTCACTTCATAAGTATATGTTGTTCACGGACAACTAATTAATATCGATAAATTAGAATCATTTCTTTGCCTATTTTTCCATACATGCAATTAACCATCCTTCTCTGACCTGACAATGAGGAGAGATGATGGGATGTGAACGCATTAAAACATCTCGTCCAGAAAACTCATTGTCAGATTCAGGACATACAATGTGCATTGTAAATCTGTCCAAATTTCGGTGGCGATCTCCACCAGAAGGTCTCACAGATTCCATCCGGAAGACATTTTAGTATTTAACAATTTTGTTTTATACTGGTTTTGCTTGTGTGTATTTATTTTTATTATGTAATCAGTCTGTTGTATTTGTGAGCACTATACTTTTTTTTTGTATATTACGGTAAATCTAAAATTTAATTAATTTGTTGCTGTTCCAACCGTACCCACAACCTGGAAGAGGGAAACTATAGCGAAGTTGTTACTCTGTGTATTATCCATTAACAGAACTTTACTACACGATATAGTAAACCAAAAAGTAGCAAAGATTATATGCTATTTAAATCCAGAATATATTGTGATAGATGTTAGAATAATAAAACATTGTAGATTGCAGTTTAATTACAGTTAAAATAAACCTACTTGTATAGACCGATGTGGTGACCGGAGAGCTCTGATACCCCCGGACTCCGACTGTTACCACAGCTATGGAGTAATTAGTTCCAGATATCAGGCTCTGGAGGGTGACACTGGTTGTGGGACTTGTCACAGATAAGTTAGTGGATGGAGATATCCCATAGCTTATATTATATGTCTTATTCACACCGGCCATATTTACTGGCTCCGACCAAGATAATGTCAGGTTCTTTGTTGTAATTGTGGTAAAGGATAATATTCCAGGTGGAGATGGATCTGCAGAAAAGGAGAGAAATACAGAGAGGTGAGAACATATCCAGCATCTGTATAATAAGGTAATAGTGCCGGTAACAGTGGAGAATGGTGATATGAGGATGATAAGGAGCCATTACTGAGCAGATCCTGAGGATACTCACATGTGGCCTCGGTCACTGGAGCAGATGTCTGGCTGCAGCTCCCACTGACTGTCTGTACAGTGACATTATATTCTCTGCCTGGTAGTAATCCTGTGAAATTCACTTGTGTGCTCGTAGATTGTGTTGTCTTATTGATGGCTCCTGTTAGACTGACTGTATAATTATCCACTTTTCCTGCTGGTTTTATCCATAAGACTCCAAAAAAATTAACCGACTGGTAATTATTCATGGTGATGGGGGAAACTTGTCCGGGAACTGTTAATAATATAAATCACAGACAGGTTAGTTATACAGCAGTTACCTCTGGTGTAATATCAGTAATCCGCTTGTGGCAGTACAACACTTACGTGTTTGCTACCCATTGAATTGAGCAATAAGTATGAAAAATGTTTAAATAGCAATTTACATCAGTCAGTAATGAGAATTGATATTCTTCACTTCAACATTATACACTTTTTTTTCATTAATAAACTATAAGAGAAGAGTAATGGAGCGCCCACACCAGGGCAGCGGAGTACTCGGTACCGGGTCCGGTCTTGAAAGGGATGTCACGTCACGGTGGTTGCGACCCGGTCTGTGGCCCTGGGCGTCCAATTAAAGGAAAAGGTCTTTAAGGGGATTTGTAATGTCTATGTTCGTGACGCCACCTGTGGTGTTCTGTTAGTAGGGACCGATGCTGCTTAAAGGGGTCCTCTGGGGTGATGTTGTTGCAGCAAGTTGGTAACACTTCCCACAGGTGAAGCACCCCGCCAACCCAGGGCTTCCCAGGTGTATGGCAAGATGGTGTAAGCCGATAACTGCACAAAGAACAAGGACACAGGTTTGTAAGTCTTTACCTGGTTTACTGATGGTAGTAGTTGTAGTCCTCAGTCCTGGGTACCAAGTGCAGGGTACCTGTGGTCCGGCCGGCTTGGAGGCAATAAGAGATCCCTTTACCAGGTGAGGTCCGTAAGCCTTTCCTCCTAGCGCCGTTTAGTTAATTAGGTCCCTGCTGCTTGAAGCTCAGTGCAAGTCCCCTCTCTCCTGTCCTAAGACAGATGTCTGTACGATAGGCAGTTTGAGCCTGTTTATAGGATCTCTTAGATGACCCGACTCTCACGGTCACTGCTTCACCTCAGACTTGTTACAGGCAATTGACATATAGTGCTTTGCCCTCCGGTTCTGTTGCGCGTCCTGTAGAACAACACGACCTCGGGCTCCCGGCACCCGGCTTCTGCGCTCTGATTCTGAGGGTGTCCTTCTGCTGTTCCCCTCCTGAGCCCTTTCCTCCTCTATGCTTCATTCCTCTAAGCTCCTCCACAATTCAACTCTCCTTCTGCTTCTCTTTCCAGGGGTAGCAGCTCTCTCGTGGCTGCTCGGCCCCTACGTCTGCTCCAGACGTCCTTCAGCTACTGGAGACCAACTGTCTCCCTCCACTGTCTTCCTCAGACTCTCTCACTCACTGGCACCTCCTCCAGACCAGGATACATGAAGTGTAAGGGAGCTCCCCTGAATCCGGGTCCTGGGCTCCCCCTCCTGGCCTAGATTCAGATTGTGTTGAATGCAAGTGCCTTACCTGATAGATAGGATCCCCTTTACCTCCAAGCCTGACATCACCCTCCCCGAAGGGAAGGCAACATCACTGCAGCAACCGGTTACCTGGTGGTGCTGCAGTAACTCAACACAAATATCAGAACATTAGCTATATATTTATTTTCGGAGGGGGACAAGGGATTGAAATTAAAGTTGGAATCGAAATTTCCCCATCGGGCAGGCGCAGGCCCCCAACAAGCAGGGAAAAGGAATGAAGGTCTATTTGACTGGATCTATGTGAGTGGAGTGAACCCGATTCAACTTATCCTTGTTATAAAATTGTGTATTTTTTTTCCAATAATGCTTTTATTAAACTTTTTTGACAATACAGATATAAAATTTAGATAAAACACACACAAAAAAAAAAAAAAAAGGGGAATACAATTTGCACATTCTTGTATCAATCAGTAAGTAAATAAAATAATTTGCCTAAACATAACAAAGAAATAAAAAAAAAAAAAAAAGGGGGGGGGGGAGGGGGAGAAGAACACATGAGGGAAATGAAGGAAGGGGGAAGGGGGAAGAGCACACGGCTTCCACTCCTACATCCTCAGGTTTATATGTCTCAATCCGCGAATCATCCTCACAGAGGCGGACGACCTGCTATTGTTTGTTCCAAGAACCAAGTAGTCATCTTAAAACAATCTCTGATTCCTTGCTTAGTGTGAGCCGGAAGAATCGCTATAAATGGTTCCCATGTGTCAAAGAATGTCTGAGTCCTTCTCTCTTTCTGGAGGGAAGCCTCTATCCAGTCCATTCTAAACAAAAAAGCAAGTTTCTCTAGGAAAAGTCGCAATGTGGGCACTTTAGGCGCCAACCAGTTTTGCAGAACTGTTTTACGAGCTGCAGCTGAGATAATAAAAAGGAATTTTTTACCATGATATGGTATATGGACATCACTATCTGTAATATGACCAAAGAGAGCCCAGGCTGAAGTAAGTGTGATGTTATATGAGGTGTGCGTCAACACGAAGGTATGTATACGCTGCCAGAACAATTGAATTTGTGGACAAGCCCAAAAGCAGTGATAGTGGTCCGCTTCAAATTCCCCACATCTAGAACAGGCCGGGCTCACCAGATTCCCCATCAGATAACTACGTTTTGGTGAAACATAGGTTTTGTGCAGGATCTGTAACGCCATTTCCCAATAAGAGACAGAAGGTATATATTTGAGTGCTTTCTGTAATGCCCGCAAGATAAAAGATGGTGTAAAGGAGACATCATCCACCTGCCATTTTGTAATTCCCACCCCTACGGCATCATACTGCATCAGAGGACGAAGGAATGTATAGTACCCCGAGACCAGACCCTTGTTCTGAGTGCATGTATTTAACTTGCTCAGTAACTCGTCCTGCCAGTCATTGTCGTTGAAAAAAAATTGTGTATTTTAATTGTATGTGGAAATTAAACTCCAGATAGCCAAGAGTCTAGGTCTGGGGTTTCCCTAAACGCGATCCAAGGAGTTCACGTGTTGTATATCTTATCTGGATCTCCTGTCACTTGACCTATCATTTGTTCCTTTCTGTAGATGTCATTGAGTTCCGCAACGAATTCAGCACGTGAAGGCAATTTTTCTTGTTTCCAAAGCCGAGGAATCAAATTCCTTATGGCGGTGAGGAAATGTTTGAGCAGACCCTTTTTAAACTTAGAGATTGACATGTCACTTAATGATAATAAAGCTAGTTCCATGAAGGGTCGGATCTTACAGATAGATAATCTGTTGTATAATTAAAAAATCTCTGACCATAATTCCTTTATGGGCGGACAAGTCCACCAAATATCTGGAGTCGTCGGGAACATGGAATGGATATAGGAAGGGCACCTATACCACCTTGATAAAATCTTACAACTCCTCTCCTGTGATACCGAGCACTACGATGGCCGAAATGTAAACAAAAGGATCTTTGAACAATCCTCAGGTGATAGAGGTTTCCCCAAGTCATTCTCCCATTTTGAAAAAAATGCTGGAAAGTCATGTAAGGGAGTTTGTCCGTCTTGGTAAAGCTTATATAAGAGGGAGACGGTATGACCTGGAGGGTTCGTTGATACGCAAAGCACCTCAAAGGGAGTAAGTGACCTACTAATATCAGGTGGTGATAAAACTTTTCATTTGTTCATAGAAGAACCAAGTACCTGTGGCTGGTTCATCACCTAAGAATATTTCTTGGAGAGACTTTATTCCGGTTTGGTTTAAATAGTCATATATAATGGGTCGCACACATCTGTGTTTGTTTAAGTAGTTCACCCTACCTATCCCTCCGGGGAAAGCTGGGTTGTCATAAACGGGAGTCAGTGGTCCGGGAGATGTTGACATTTTTAGACCCCTATTTCCTCGTTTGAAAAATAAAATAATGTTAAAATTTGCTTCATATAACTGGGACACTTTGGCTGTTATTTTGACCTCAGATATTTTACTACTTTTCTTTGCTAGTATCATTGCCAACATCACAAATTCCAACCATATCACATTTGCTACTTTTTTATTAACAGGAAAACATTGAGCAATTTCATCTCACTGCATCGTCATTAAGCTCTAGCCTAAGAAAATTCCCCGTTTCACCGTCCCTGTCCTCACCTGTGCAGATCATATTAGACACCGGGTCTGATTCAGTGATGATATCGGCAGCTCTTGTATAGACCAGGAATGTATATGTTTCTCCTGGTGTCAGATTCATTATTGTCGCTGATTCACTTGTCACTATTGTATTATTCACCATTAATGCTGATGAGTTGAATGTCTGGACTCTGTAGCTGTAAGACGTCTGATACTCATCAGGTTTACTCCACGTCAGAGACACAGAATATGAGGTCACAGCGCCGATCTGCAAAGATTTCACTGATATCGGTTCTGTAATTAAAAAAATAAAATAAAATTGTCAAATATTAAACATAATTAACATTTATATGAATGAGTGTGTCTTCCCCAGTTGTACATCCAGAAATTATAATGTACAAATCAAACAATATTTCCTTTTGAAAATATTTTAGATCAAATCTTAGAAATGTACACATCACTAACTTCAACGACCTCCATCTCTATAATATGCTGAGACTATAGGATCGTAAAAATCGGAGAGGAGGAGGGGTTTGTCTCTATGTAAAGTCTTGTCTAAGGTCCACTTTAAGGGAGGATATTAGCGAAGGAAATGAGGATGTCGAGTCCATATGGGTCGAAATTCATGGAGGGAAAAATGGTAACAAAATTCTCATTGGGGTCTGTTACAAACCCCCAAATATAACAGAAACCATGGAAAGTCTACTTCTAAAGCAGATAAATGAAGCTGCAACCCATAATGAGGTCCTGGTTATGGGGGACTTTAACTACCCGGATATTAACTGGGAAACAGAAACCTGTGAAACCCATAAAGGCAACAGGTTTCTGCTAATAACCAAGAAAAATTATCTTTCACAATTGGTGCAGAATCCAACCAGAGGAGCAGCCCTTTTAGACCTAATACTATCTAATAGACCTGACAGAATAACAAATCTGCAGGTGGTCGGGCATCTAGGAAATAGCGACCACAATATTGTACAGTTTCACCTGTCTTTCACTAGGGGGACTTGTCAGGGAGTCACAAAAACACTGAACTTTAGGAAGGCAAAGTTTGACAAGCTTAGAGATGCCCTTAATCTGGTAGACTGGGACAATATCCTCAGAAATAAGAATACAGATAATAAATGGGAAATGTTTAAGAACATCCTAAATAGGCAGTGTAAGCGGTTTATACCTTGTGGGAATAAAAGGACTAGAAATAGGAAAAACCCAATGTGGCTAAACAAAGAAGTAAGACAGGCAATTAACAGTAAAAAGAAAGCATTTGCACTACTAAAGCAGGATGGCACCATTGAAGCTCTAAAAAACTATAGGGAGAAAAATACTTTATCTAAAAAAACTAATTAAAGCTGCCAAAAAGGAAACAGAGAAGCACATTGCTAAGGAGAGTAAAACTAATCCCAAACTGTTCTTCAACTATATCAATAGTAAAAGAATAAAAACTGAAAATGTAGGCCCCTTAAAAAATAGTGAGGAAAGAATGGTTGTAGATGACGAGGAAAAAGCTAACATATTAAACACCTTCTTCTCCACGGTATTCACGGTGGAAAATGAAATGCTAGGTGAAATCCCAAGAAACAATGAAAACCCTATATTAAGGGTCACCAATCTAACCCAAGAAGAGGTGCGAAACCGGCTAAATAAGATTAAAATAGATAAATCTCCGGGTCCGGATGGCATACACCCACGAGTACTAAGAGAACTAAGTAATGTAATAGATAAACCATTATTTCTTATTTTTAGGGACTCTATAGCGACAGGGTCTGTTCCGCAGGATTGGCGCATAGCAAATGTGGTGCCAATATTCAAAAAGGGCTCTAAAAGTGAAGCTGGAAATTATAGGCCAGTAAGTCTAACCTCTATTGTTGGTAAAATATTTGAAGGGTTTCTGAGGGATGTTATTCTGGATTATCTCAATGAGAATAACTGTTTAACTCCATATCAGCATGGGTTTATGAGAAATCGCTCCTGTCAAACCAATCTAATCAGTTTTTATGAAGAGGTAAGCTGTAGGCTGGACCACGGTGAGTCATTGGACGTGGTATATCTCGATTTTTCCAAAGCGTTTGATACCGTGCCGCACAAGAGGTTGGTACACAAAATGAGAATGCTTGGTCTGGGGGAAATTGTGTGTAAATGGGTTAGTAACTGGCTTAGTGATAGAAAGCAGAGGGTGGTTATAAATGGTATAGTCTCTAACTGGGTCGCTGTGACCAGTGGGGTACCGCAGGGGTCAGTATTGGGACCTGTTCTCTTCAACATATTCATTAATGATCTGGTAGAAGGTTTACACAGTAAAATATCGATATTTGCAGATGATACAAAACTATGTAAAGCAGTTAATACAAGAGAAGATAGTATTCTGCTACAGATAACATAGTAACATAGTAACATAGTTAGTAAGGCCGAAAAAAGACATTTGTCCATCCAGTTCAGCCTATATTCCATCATAATAAATACCCAGATCTACGTCCTTCTACAGAACCTAATAATTGTATGATACAATATTGTTCTGCTCCAGGAAGACATCCAGGCCTCTCTTGAACCCCTCGACTGAGTTCGCCATCACCACCTCCTCAGGCAAGCAATTCCAGATTCTCACTGCCCTAACAGTAAAGAATCCTCTTCTATGTTGGTGGAAAAACCTTCTCTCCTCCAGACGCAAAGAATGCCCCCTTGTGCCCGTCACCTTCCTTGGTATAAACAGATCCTCAGCGAGATATTTGTATTGTCCCCTTATATACTTATACATGGTTATTAGATCGCCCCTCAGTCGTCTTTTTTCTAGACTAAATAATCCTAATTTCGCTAATCTATCTGGGTATTGTAGTTCTCCCATCCCCTTTATTAATTTTGTTGCCCTCCTTTGTACTCTCTCTAGTTCCATTATATCCTTCCTGAGCACCGGTGCCCAAAACTGGACACAGTACTCCATGTGCGGTCTAACTAGGGATTTGTACAGAGGCAGTATAATGCTCTCATCATGTGTATCCAGACCTCTTTTAATGCACCCCATGATCCTGTTTGCCTTGGCAGCTGCTGCCTGGCACTGGCTGCTCCAGGTAAGTTTATCATTAACTAGGATCCCCAAGTCCTTCTCCCTGTCAGATGGATCTGGATAAGTTGGAAACTTGGGCTGAAAGGTGGCAGATGAGGTTTAACAATGATAAATGTAAGGTTATACACATGGGAAGAAGGAATCAATGTCACCATTACACACTGAATGGGAAACCACTGGGTAAATCTGACAGGGAGAAGGACTTGGGGATCCTAGTTAATGATAAACTTACCTGGAGCAGCCAGTGCCAGGCAGCAGCTGCCAAGGCAAACAGGATCATGGGGTGCATTAAAAGAGGTCTGGATACACATGATGAGAGCATTATACTGCCTCTGTACAAATCCCTAGTTAGACCGCACATGGAGTACTGTGTCCAGTTTTGGGCACCGGTGCTCAGGAAGGATATAATGGAACTAGAGAGAGTACAAAGGAGGGCAACAAAATTAATAAAGGGGATGGGAGAACTACAATACCCAGATAGATTAGCGAAATTAGGATTATTTAGTCTAGAAAAAAGACGACTGAGGGGCGATCTAATAACCATGTATAAGTATATAAGGGGACAATACAAATATCTCGCTGAGGATCTGTTTATACCAAGGAAGGTGACGGGCACAAGGGGGCATTCTTTGCGTCTGGAGGAGAGAAGGTTTTTCCACCAACATAGAAGAGGATTCTTTACTGTTAGGGCAGTGAGAATCTGGAATTGCTTGCCTGAGGAGGTGGTGATGGCGAACTCAGTCGAGGGGTTCAAGAGAGGCCTGGATGTCTTCCTGGAGCAGAACAATATTGTATCATACAATTAGGTTCTGTAGAAGGACGTAGATCTGGGGATTTATTATGATGGAATATAGGCTGAACTGGATGGACAAATGTCTTTTTTCGGCCTTACTAACTATGTTACTATGTTACTATGTTACTATAGCTCAGGATCATGATTTTACCATTATATTCACGCTGTTCTTCAACAATCATCAATATTGCAGGTGTTAATGTTAATATAATAATACAAACTGTGATACGAAATACAATATACAGTGCGGCAAAAAAGTATTTAGTCAGTCAGCAATAGTGCAAGTTCCACCACTTAAAAAGATGAGAGGCGTCTGTAATTTACATCATAGGTAGACCTCAACTATGGGAGACAAACTGAGAAAAAAAAATCCAGAAAATCACATTGTCTGTTTTTTTAATATTTTATTTGCATATTATGGTGGAAAATAAGTATTTGGTCAGAAACAAAATTTCATCTCAATACTTTGTAATATATCCTTTGTTGGCAATGACAGAGGTCAAACGTTTTCTGTAAGTCTTCACAAGGTTGCCACACACTGTTGTTGGTATGTTGGCCCATTCCTCCATGCAGATCTCCTCTAGAGCAGTGATGTTTTTGGCTTTTCGCTTGGCAACACGGACTTTCAACTCCCTCCAAAGGTTTTCTATAGGGTTGAGATCTGGAGACTGGCTAGGCCACTCCAGGACCTTGAAATGCTTCTTACGAAGCCACTCCTTCGTTGCCCTGGCGGTGTGCTTTGGATCATTGTCATGTTGAAAGACCCAGCCACGTTTCATCTTCAATGCCCTTGCTGATGGAAGGAGGTTTGCACTCAAAATCTCATGATACATGGCCCCATTTATTCTTTCATGTACCCGGATCAGTCGTACTGGCCCCTTTGCAGAGAAACAGCCCCAAAGCATGATGTTTCCACCACCATGCTTTACAGTAGGTATGGTGTTTGATGGATGCAACTCAGTATTCTTTTTCCTCCAAACACGACAAGTTGTGTTTCTACCAAACAGTTCCAGTTTGGTTTCATCAGACCATAGGACATTCTCCCAAAACTCCTCTGGATCATCCAAATGCTCTCTAGCAAACTTCAGACGGGCCCGGACATGTACTGGCTTAAGCAGTGGGACACGTCTGGCACTGCAGGATCTGAGTCCATGGTGGCGTAGTGTGTTACTTATGGTAGGCCTTGTTACATTGGTCCCAGCTCTCTGAGTTCATTCACTAGGTCCCCCCGCGTGGTTCTGGGATTTTTGCTCACTGTTCTTGTGATCATTCTGACCCCACGGGGTGGGATTTTGCGTGGAGCCCCAGATCGAGGGAGATTATCAGTGGTCTTGTATGTCTTCCATTTTCTAATTATTGCTCCCACTGTTGATTTCTTCACTCCAAGCTGGTTGGCTATTGCAGATTCAGTCTTCCCAGCCTGGTGCAGGGCTACAATTTTGTTTCTGGTGTCCTTTGACAGCTCTTTGGTCTTCACCATAGTGGAGTTTGGAGTCAGACTGTTTGAGGGTGTGCACAGGTGTCTTTTTATACTGATAACAAGTTTAAATAGGTGCCATTACTACAGGTAATGAGTGGAGGAAAGAGGAGACTCTTAAAGAAGAAGTTACAGGTCTGTGAGAGCCAGAAATCTTGATTGTTTGTTTCTGACCAAATACTTATTTTCCACCATAATATGCAAATAAAATGTTAAAAAAAACAGACAATGTGATTTTCTGGATTTTTTTTTCTCAGTTTGTCTCCCATAGTTGAGGTCTACCTATGATGTAAATTACAGACGCCTCTCATCTTTTTAAGTGGTGGAACTTGCACTATTGCTGACTGACTAAATACTTTTTTGCCCCACTGTATCACTTAGTCTTTCAAGAACACATAAAACCTACTTGTATAGACCGATGTGGTGACCGGAGAGCTCTGATACCCCCGGACTCCGACTGTTACCACAGCTATGGAGTAATTAGTCCCAGATATCAGGCTCTGGAGGGTGACATTTGTTGTGGGACTTGTCACAGATAAGGTAGTTGATGGAGATATCCCATAGCTTATATTATATGCCTTATTCACACCGGTCATATTTACTGGCTCTGACCAAGATAATGTCAGGATCTTTGTTGTAATTGTGGTAAAGGATAATATTCCAGGTGGAGTTGGATCTGCAGAAAAGGAGAGAAATACAGAGATGTGAGAACATATCCAGCATCTGTATAATAAGTTAAAAGTGCTGGTGTAAAAGGCCAAATTAACCTCTGTCCAGATTAAACCTGGGTACAGTTTGGCCACAGCATACCTGGGGGATAAACTGTCCTTGGCCAAACTGTACCCGGGGGTGTAAAATAGCTAAGACCAAACTATACCCCTCCAGGCTACAATATACCTATCCATTTTATGAGCCCTTGTAAATTAGATAGATTTTTTATGCCTTTTTTAATAACTTAAACCTGACTTCCCCGTAGTGGGAAGGTACTTGTGTAGTTAATCACATGATGAAGAATGATCTTACAATACAATGTGACTGGTAATGGACAGCAGTCATTACAGCTGAGATGACACCATTGATCAGTAAGATAAGAGCTTTTGCCTCAGAATGCAATTGTAACTTGATCTTATGACGTCACTGGTTTTCTCACTTTGTCTCTGATTGGTTGAAAAGTGTGCAGATCTCTTTCAATCATCCTCAGACACAAAGCTGTGTTTAATGTGTAACTACTGAGAAGTGCGGTAGGGTTCTTTACCTCCTTATATCTTTGTGGAAGTCTAATATTTTTAATAATTGAAGTTTTTCTAGTTCAAGTAATAAATGTATTTGTTTTTAGAGCATTAAGATTTAAGTCAGTTATCTTCCACATAAGTTACCTAACAAACCTGAATCCCCAATAAGATGTCGAAAAATTAAGTAATTTGTCACGGGTTTACCACTACAGAGAGGAGTCAGACGACCGCAGCGTCTGATTTCTCCTACTCCTGCACTGATTAGGAGCACTTCACCTTCATATTAAACTTCTTAAATTTCTTTCAGCAGTGCAGGGGTTAATCTGCTGTGTTGATAGCTCCTGGAAGCTTTCCTGCATTAAGGCTCTCAGCTGTGCACTGTTATCCACTCCCATCTCCTATATAAACTGGGTCCAGGCTAGCACTCATTGTCAGAGTTAGGTTATGCTGCATGACTGGTGGTTATTATTGGAGAAGGCATTTAGTTTATTTATCCTTGTCTGTTGCTTGGTTTTGAGTTTGTGATAATTCCCTTTCTTCTGTTACTTTGGTTTAACCCCATTCTCCACGCCCCGGTGTTTACCCTTGTTGTTTATGGATGTATATTTGTATAATTGGTATTTTCTTTTATCCCTGTTCGTATTACCTTGTTAGTCTGGTAGGTGTATTACGGTCCACTACTGCTTCCGTCTTCCCTGGGTGGGGGAAAGGTACAGACTGGAGGTGGATTTAGGAGCTAAGGCAAGGTATGTGGCCACGACGTCTTCACCATCAGAAGTAATCTGGGGAACAGGGTGAGCTAGGGCGCCCTTGGCGATAGGGACAGGGAAGGCGCCCCTGGTCTTCGGACACCCGGCAACAGAGAAGTGGCATAATTCTTGTGTATATCACTCAACTCTGCTGATATCAATGGGGGTATAATCTGGCAGGAGGGGTATGAAATGCCTAGGCCATAATATAACCGGGTATAATCAAGCCTAGGCTGCTTTAACCCCGGGTATAGACTGAACTTGGGTTATACTATGGCCTGTTACACCGATAACAGAGGAGAATGGTGAAATAAGGATGTGTGGGGGTTTCGAACTTACTCAGGTGCAGCAGGAGGAAAACAGGAGGCATATTTCTTTAAAAAGTCCATGCAGGTTTATTTGCTCCATAAATCCAGCAGTAACAACAGAAGGAAAACAGCATTCAGTGCAGGCAAAACAACACAAAATATCCTTAGCCGGGTTTTCTGCTCCCTCAGGCGTGTGGGCACACAGGCTGGGGCAATGTCCAGCACGCAGGCTCGGTCTGGAGCCACACACACAGGAGGCCTTCTACCTCCCAAGACACAGAAAATGTGGCAAATAACAGTCTCCACTATGTAGGCTGTAACCACACCCACAGGTGAGGTATGTGGGTAGCCAGACCGCCCACCTCGTAGCTACCCGCAACCCGGACCCAGGTACACTAAATGACATCTTAGTGATCATGTGCACTAAAGCAAAATACTCCAGGCTGCATCACAGGGAGCAGCCATCTCTGTGACACATACCTCCCATTGATTACACGGCCATTAGCCTCCTCCCTCTGCCTAAAGCCTTGGGGCTTGGCACCTTCCATTACCCGACCCAGGTACCTCCTGGACACATGCTCACAGTCTAGCACCAATTGTGGGGGTTTCGTATTCACTCAGGAGCGACTGGAGGCGTATTTCTTTAAAAAGTCCATGCAGGTTTATTTACTCCATAAACCCAGCAGTAACAACAAAAGGAAAACAGCCTTCAGTGCAGGCAAAACAACACACAAAGTCCTTAGCGGGTCTCTGCTCCGACAGGCCTTACAGATGATAAGGAGCCATTACTGAGCAGATCCTGAGGATACTCACATGTGGCCTCGGTCACTGGAGCAGATGTCTGGCTGCAGCTCCCACTGACTGTCTGTACAGTGACATTATATTCTCTGCCTGGTAGTAATCCTGTGAAATTCACTTGTGTGCTCGTAGTTTGTGTTGTCTTATTGATGGCTCCTGTTAGACTGACTGTATAATTATCCACTTTTCCTGCTGGTTTTATCAATGAGGCATCAAGAACATCAACCGACTGGTAATTATTCATGGTGATGGTGGAAACTTGTCCGGGAACTGATAATAATATAAATCACAGACAGGTTAGTTATACAGCAGATACCTCTGGTATAATATCTACAGTTGGCCAGTGGCAGTATGACACTTACATGTTTGCTATCCGGTGAATTGAGCAATAAGTATGAAAAATGTATAATTAGTGATTTACATCAGTCAGTAATGAGAATTGTTATTCCTCACATATTATATATTTTTTTCATTGTTAAACTATAAGAAAATAGTAATTCAATCAGGGCCGGACTGGGACAAAAAAAGCAGCCCTGCCACACAAACCCCACCAGCCCACAAACTATAACACTCCTCACCCCAAGCAGTGATTTTTGTTTTACTTTGTCGTGCCCCTCACTGGCCTTAAAGGAGATATTGGAAGAGTCACATGTGATGCCGCCAGAGTGCATGTGATCGACCACAGCTGCATTTACATGGTGCTCTACCAAGCTCCGATTTTCAGGATCATAGGGATCCCAGCAGTCGGATCTTCAGCAATTGTAGAGTTATCCCCTATCCAGAGGAGAGGAGATTACTTGGGATAATACATTTAAACAGGTTTTCCAATATTTTATTTTTATTTGACCATAGTAATACTGAAAATACTAAACCAATATTCACCCTCCCAACGTCCAATGTCGCCTCTTCGACAACAAAACAGGAGAAGTGGGACTGTGCAGTGCATACAGGGCCAGCTCCAGGTTTTTGTGGGCCCCGGGTGTAAGAGTCTCAGTTGGCCCCTTTAACACATATCACAATTCATAATGCGAGCAGAGAAATATAAGTATAGCACAATGCCAAAGATTTCACTTCTTACATTACATGAGTGATATCTATTGTACTGTACATTGTACAATAGGTCAGAAATCGGACAGTATATTGCTCTATACAAAATAATGAGCCCCATATATTGCTCCATACAGATTAATGAGCCCCATATTATGCTCCATACAGTATAATGATCCCCATATATTGCTCCATACAGAATAATAAGCTCCATATAATGCTGCATACAGTATAATGAGCCCCATATAATGTTCCAAACAGTTTTATGAGCCCCATAGGCTACTCCATACAGTATAATGAGCCCTATACTGTACATTGCTCCATACATAATGCTCTATATAGAATAGAGCCCATATAATGCTCCATACAAAATATGATGGGCTCCATATAATGTTCCCCACATATTGCTCCAAACAGAATGGGCCCCATATAATGCTCCATATATAATGGGCCTCATATGATGCTCCAGTATATACTGGGCCCCATATTATGATTCAGTATAATGGGCCCCATATGATGCTCCATACATAATGT
Source organism: Ranitomeya imitator (assembly GCF_032444005.1). Lineage (NCBI taxonomy): Eukaryota > Metazoa > Chordata > Amphibia > Anura > Dendrobatidae > Ranitomeya > Ranitomeya imitator. The sequence continues at coordinate 20,875,021 of NC_091290.1, forward strand.
TTCCCGTATAATGATCCAGTGTATGATGGGCCCCACATGATGTTCCAGTATATGATGAGCCCCATATATTGCTGAAAACATTAAAAAAAAACCTGAATTCCTCACCTCCCCTCGCTGGCTGCTGCTCTGCTCCGGACTTCTCAGCGCCGGCATCTTCCACTCTCTGCACTGGGACTGTTCAGAGCAGAAGGTGCACAGACGTGACGTCATCGCACCATCTGACCTGAGACGTCCCAGTCAGAAGATGCAGAAGATGCCGCAGTGGAGGAGCGGGAAGAGGTAAGTATCGCAGGTGTCGGGGCCCTGAGCAAGTGGAGGAGAGGTGAACTCTATTAGCCAAATTTGGCAACATTTCAGTTCCACAGCAGAAAAAAGGTTGTTATGGATCTGAAACGTTGCCACATGAGCTAATAAAGAGTCCGCCACTTTTTGCACAATTTATCAGAGAGAGAGATATATATATATATACACACGCATACAGAGTGGAGCTGTGTATCACACATTGTACAGTATATATATACCCTCATACATTGTATACTATATGGAACACTCACCCAGCCCGAGACAAATATACAGCCGAGAACAGGCGCGCGGGTATTAGCTCCGGCAGTCCCTGATACGTGCAGAGCTCCACAGGGGCAGGAGAGCAGATTGCGCTCTGTCCGCCCACAAAGAACGCCCTGACGTGCCAACATCAGCGCGTTCTTAACCCTATGTGTGTCGCAGCAGCCAGCGGGAAAATGCCCGATTGGGCAGTTTATCAATCCGGGCCTGAACTCAACACATATCAGAACATTAGTACTTTTCTTTGCTAGCGTCATTCCTACATCTCAAATTCCAACCACATCACGTTTGCTCCTTTTTTATTAATAGGAAAACATTGAGCAATTTCATCTCGCTGCATCGTCATTAAGCTTCAGCCTAACAAAATTCTCTGTTTCACCGTCCCTGTCCTCACCTGTGCAGGTCATATAAGACACCGGGTCGGATTCAGTGCTGTTATCGGCAGCTCTTGTATAGACCAGGAATGTATATGTTCCTCCTGGTGTCAGATTCATTATTGTCGCTGATTCACTTGTCACTATTGTATTATTTATCATTGATGCTGATGAGTTGAATGTCTTGACTCTGTATTTGTAAGACGTCTGATATTCATCAGGTTTACTCCACGTGAGAAACACAGAATATGAGGTCACAGCGCCGATCTGCAGAGATTTCACTGACATCGGCTCTGAAATAAAAAAAAAATGAAATGAAATTTGTCAAGTATTAGACATAATTAATATTTATATGTCTGACTGTGTCTCCCCCAGTTGTACATCCAGAAATTATCATGGACAAATCAAACAACAATATTTCCTTTTGAAAATATGTTTAGATCCTATCATAGAAAACTACATATCTCTGACGTCTGTATACATATTAGTCCACAAACCAATTTAGCCAAAAGAACACATTCAACTAGAATAAACACATAAAGCCCCCCCCAAAAAAATATTAGACAGGCCACATAATGTTTAAGTTCAAAAAAATATCATTTTATTTATATCAAAGGGATAAAACCTCAGAACAAAATACACAATCAAAAAAATGTAGATGTACCTCCGATCTAGAAACAGATCCCGTGTAAATACACTGATGCCTATACACTGACACCTATATAGCAAGCATTGAGCAAGCCACAAGTGACTTCTACCATATATACCATCATATAAATCCTAAGTAATATGTCTGATGAATAACCTAAGAAGAAAAAAACCCATATAAAGGTGCTTGAGTGCATAAATGTAAACAACTTCCCATACAAAACAATATGGCATATATTAGATGGCTCTGAGGTAGTGGTTCAGGGGATATTACCATAACATTAGTGTTTAATAAAAACCTAAGAGAAAAGCCAGACTAAAGTGCCGAAGTGCCAACAGTAATTGCGGGTTCATTTACTCATTATGGAATTAACATCAGATCATATTTACCACCATGGGATCACACGAGACCCATAGAATCCCCACATCTCTGACCTCAACAACTTCCATCTCTATAATATGCTGAGGATAGGGCTCATTATTTTACCATTATGTTCACGCTGTTCTTCAATAATCATAAATATTGAAGGTGTTAATATAATAATACAAACTATGATATAAAATACAATATGTAACTTAGTTTTTCAAGATCACATAGAACCTACTTGTATAGACCGATGTGGTGACCGGAGAGCTCTGATACCCCCGGACTCCGACTGTTACCACAGTTATGGAGTAATTAGTCCCAGATATCAGGCTCTGGAGGGTGACACTTGTTGTGGGATTTGTCACAGATAAGTTAGTTGATGGAGATATCGCGTAGCTTATATTATATGACTTATTCACACCGGTCATATTTACTGGCTCCGACCAAGATAATGTCAGGTTCTTTGTTGTAATTGTGGTAAAGGATAATATTCCAGGTGGAGATGGATCTGCAGAAAAGAAGAGAAATACAGAGAGGTGAGAACATATCCAGCATCTGTATAATAAGGTAATAGTGCCGGTAACAGAGGAGAATGGTGATATGAGGATGATAAGGAGCCATTACTGAGCAGATCCTGAGGATACTCACATGTGGCCTCGGTCACTGGAGCAGATGTCTGGCTGCAGCTCCCACTGACTGTCTGTACAGTGACATTATATTCTCTGCCTGGTAGTAATCCTGTGAAATTCACTTGTGTGCTCGTAGTTTGTGTTGTCTTATTGAAGGCTCCTGTTAGACTGACTGTATAATTATCCACTTTTCCTGCTGGTATTATCCATGAGGCTCCAAGAACATCAACCGATTTATAATTATTCATGGTGATGGTAGAAACTTGTCCGGGAACTGATAAAATAAAATAACAAATGCACATAGAATTAGATAATGTTCGTTATGGGTTTTTTTTTGTGTAACCATTTCATTGTTGATCTAGTGCAAGTCAATCTGTTCTGATGCTTTGTAAAACATTAAAGGGGTTGTCCAGGTTTGGCAGCAATGTCTGTAGTCACTCGTTGCACGCTGTCAGGATTCCCCAGTGCCAGAGATGGGACCAGGCAGTCATGTGGCCGTGAGACGTGGCAGTCATGTCATTGCAAGTATGTGATAGGTAAACTTTCAGCCATATTCCGACTAGATGTGTGCTGCCTCGCTCTATTCAGTTGTACTGGGCGAAGCCGCACATATCTAGTGAGAATGTGGCCAAAAGTTTGCACATCACATATTTGCGGTCACATGACTGCCATGTCTCTTGGTCACATGAACGTCTGGTCCCTCCACTAGCAATAAAGAATCCTGACAGCACGCAATGAGTAGGTTATGAGGATTCACAATTTGCAGTCACAAAGCATGACTACAGACTTTCCTGCGAAACCTGAACAGCCCCTTTAACCCCTTCGTGACATGCGCCGTACATGTACGGCGCATGTCGTGTCTCCCCCTGTGATGTGGGCTCCGGTGCTGAGCCCACATCTTCCCCGGCACATGTCAGTTGTTTTGAACTGCTGACATGTGCCTGGAACAGCCGCGAGTGGAATCGTGATCCACCCATGGCTGTTAACCTGTTAAATGCCACTGTCAAACTCTAACAGCGACATTTACCACGAGCTTCCTGCAATCGCGCGGTAAATCCCGCCCATCGTTGACCCCATCACGTGATCATGGGTCACCAATGGGTCAGCAAGACAACCAGTGGTCTCCTGCAGACCTCTATGATTGTCACTGCCGGATTGCTATGAGTGGCAGCGCTCATAGCAAGTGAGCATTTCTGCTACATACAGGCGATCTGATCATCGCCTGTATGTAGCAGAACTGATCGAGTTGTGGCAGCTTCTAGCTTCTAGCTTCTTTTTTTGCAATTTCACTGCAATTGGAATTTTTTTCTGTTTTTAAGTACAAGACATGGTAAAACCAATGGTCTCTTTCAAAATTACAACTTGTTCCGCAATAAACAAGCCCTCACATGTCCATATTGACAAAAATATTAAAAGCTTATGGCCGTGGGAAGGAGGGGAGCGACAAACAGAGACGCAATCATGCTATTCTCACCTGTGCAGGTCGTATTAGACACCGGGTCAGATTCAGTGCTGATATCAGAAGCTCTTGTATAGACCAGGAATGTATATGTTTCTCCTGGTGTCAGATTCATTATTGTCGCTGATTCACTTGTCACTATTGTATTATTCACCATTGATGCTGATGAGGTGACGTTGGTCCGGACTCTGTAGCTGTAAGACGTCTGATACTCATCAGGTTTACTCCACGTCAGAGACACAGAATATGAGGTCACAGCGCCGATCTGCAGAGATTTCACGGATATCGGTTCTGTAAAAAAATAGTATCAGCACGTTAGGACTATAGGTTGGACTCGATGAGTCTCTAACTTTTTAACTATGAAACAATCAGGAAAACGCAACATGGAGTTTTATGTAATAGTAATCATTGCTCAAAGCCTGAAAATCCAGAGTTGTAATTTGAGATAAGAGAGCAGGCTGCGGCTTCAATCAAGTAATATGGTTTGATCAAAAATGAAAACCACAGAGATACCGTAAATATTGCTGTCAGTTTCTTTGTAGAAGTGGGGCAGAACTGCTGCACATTTAGGATTTCAAAAAGCGAAATCCACAATAATATCTTCAGATTCAGATCTGCCGGGCCGGCCAGTCTACACAATGAGTATGCTGTGCAGGGAGCGAATGACATTTAGGGTATGTGCCCACGTTGCGGATTCCATTGCGGAGTTTTCTGCGCAGATTCTGCAGAATCCGCAGGTAAAATGACCTGCGTTTTACCTGCTGATTCACTGCGGGTTTACTGCGGTTTTTGTGTGGATTTCCACCTGCGTTTTTACGCCTGCGGATTCTCATAATGAAATAGGTGTAAAACGCTGCGGAATCCGCACAAAGAATTGAAATGCTGCTGAAAATAATCCGCAGCGTTTCCGCGTGGAATTTTCCGCAGCATGTGCTCAGCGGATTTGGTTTTCCATAGGTATACATGGTACTGTACACCGCATGGAAAACTGCTGTAGAGCCGCTTAGCGTACCAATCACTGGGAGTCAAACCACTGTGACTCCCAACAATCCTGACGTCAGGGCTCTGAAATCGCAAGAACAGGCTCTGAAGTCCCGTCCTGAATGGAATGATGGTGCATAGTCTATGGCAGGGGTGTCAAACTGCATTCCTCGAGGGCCGCAAACAGGTCATGTTTTCAGGATTTCCTTGTACTGCACAGTTGATAATTTAATCACCTGCACAGAATGATTCCAGCACCTTGTGTAATGCAAAGGAAATCTTGAAAACACGCATGGTCTGAGGCCCTCGAGGAATGCAGTTTGACACCCTTGGTCTATGGGACTGCTGAGTACAGAGCTCGAGTCAAAGCAAAGTCTATATATTGACTGCAAGTCACATAGACAATACCACTATAAATCATAAATCTAACAAAGCAAAAGTGGAAAAAATAAAACGTAACTTTTATTTTGACTAAAGTCACACACACAAAAAAACTTAAACCAAACACCCAAGTGGATAAAAATACTGGGGCTGAGTCTCAGGCAGTAGTGTAGTTACCACAGAGATTGATTATCCCCAGAAAGGACAGAATGATATCCTCCACAGTATATTGGAGATATCATAAAAACTAGAAATTGACATAAGAGCTGGAGTAAAATAACGTCAAACAGCACAAAACGTCAAACTAGTTGCATGAACAAGCAATAAAAGCCATCAATAACCGCATGTACACAGTGCCATTGATGGCTGTAAGTAATATAAAAAGGAACAATCTCACCGGTTCCAAAATGAGGGCCCAGGAGCACCGGATAATTTTCTGGTCAGAAGAAAGTCCGGAAAAATACCGGAGACGACAGTCCCTGTGTCAGTCCCTATGGGGCTATCGATAGACTATCCCCACAGCTCCTGCCCTTACAAGGGCAGACCTGTCTCTGCAGGACAGCATTGAGGGTGGCAGGACTTAGTGTCCCTCCTTTTTAGCACTCTATCTCCATGCACAAGAAAGTCCCCTGAAGATTCTGCTCAGATGAAACGCGTCGGGACGGACCATACAGGGAGAGTGCAGGGCATGTTTGGACAGGGGTAGCTGTGGTCTGCCCTTGTAAGGGCAGGAGCTGTGGGGATAGTCTATCGATAGCCCCATAGGGACTGACACAGGGACTGTCGTCTCCGGTATTTTTCCGGACTTTCTTCTGACCAGAAAATTATCCGGTGCTCCTGGGCCCTCATTTTGGAACCGGTGAGATTGTTCCTTTTTATATTACTTACAGCCATCAATGGCACTGTGTACATGCGGTTATTGATGGCTTTTATTGCTTGTTCATGCAACTAGTTTGACGTTTTGTGCTGTTTGACGTTATTTTACTCCAGCTCTTATGTCAATTTCTAGTTTTTATGATATCTCCAATATACTGTGGAGGATATCATTCTGTCCTTTCTGGGGATAATCAATCTCTGTGGTAACTACACTACTGCCTGAGACTCAGCCCCAGTATTTTTATCCACTTGGGTGTTTGGTTTAAGTTTTTTTGTGTGTGTGACTTTAGTCAAAATAAAAGTTACGTTTTATTTTTGAGTACAGAGCTCGGCAATTAACGCCAGTCCCATTGGCAATGAATGTAGCAGAGGCCGAGCATGCACACCTCTGCTTTATTCATAATGGAGATGCAGAGTACATTCTCATTGTTCCAGAGCGCTGACCTCAGGATTTCTGGGGTCCCACTTGTCAGTCTTCAGACATCAGCAAGTTATCCCCTAGCCTGTGGATTGTTGGGGGGTCCCTCTTTAATTATGGATCAAATTATATCTACTTTTCAATTTCCAACTTTCACGTAGAATGCAAAAACTTACATGTTGCACTTCCAATTTTTCACACCATCATTTTTGATGGTTTATACCTAAAACCTCTTGTAAATTGTACATTGTAATAATAATGTCATATTTCGCACCTATAAAATTGGAGATGGTGAGATTTCTTGGCGCCTAATGTATCAAAATGTGCGTACCTTGTAATAAATTTGTGATATTCAAAATGATCTGACTGAGTTTCTTTTTACATTTGATTTGAGCATGGGCGCCCTCATTTGTGCCACCAATTTGCATGTAAATAAGTCTATGCGAAATGTAGAAAGGGTGAAGCAATGCAGAGATAAGCCCATAAAGCAACTTTTATTCCATTATGGTTAAAACAAGGCGTAAAACACTCAGTCTACGGAGAGGGACAGAAAGTTGATGTTGGACTTGAATAAGGCATAACTTGCCGAAACATTTGGCCAATTCATAGACTCCTATATGTTTCGATACCTTGATTTAACCACTATGGAAAAAATGTTGAGTCTTATGGGGTCACCTCTGCATTTCTGGACTCTTTCTAAGTTTCCCCAAGAGATTGGCGGATTGCTGCCGCGATGAAAACTAAATCTCCGAGCAGTCATAAATACTCGGAGACCGCCCGAGCGTACTCGGGGAAAACCCAAGCAACGAGTACACTCGCTCATCACTACTAAAGATCACTAAAAGTATGTTAGAAGCAAAGAAAAAAGCATTTGAAGAACTTCTTGCCACTTGTCGATCAAGTTGGGGTTTTTGCAATGCTCTAGGGCAGGGGTGTCAAACTGCATTCCTCGAGGGCCGCAAACCATGCGTGTTTTCAAGATTTCCTTAGCATTGCACAAGGTGCTGCAATCATTATGTGTGTAGGTGATTAAATTATCACCTGTGCAGTACAAGGAAATCCTGAAAACATGACCTGTTTGCAGCCCTCGAGGAATGCAGTTTGACACCCCTGCTCAAGGGTTTTGTGACAGCCGGTCTCACTGGAAATATTAGTATAGGGAAAAACTGCATTGTACTGAGCATCAACAAGTTGTGAAAAAAAGAGAATCAGTGACAACAAAAATTCTAAAGCTCAAAATTAAACTCGAGCTAATGAAAAATAGTGTATACAGAACAGAAAAACATTATTAGAAATGAAAAATAAGCAGATTTGCAGATAGTCCCCAATTAAAATGTACGGTACCGTGTTTGTTTGTTTTTTAGACATAGCTGCTATGAAGATCCATTTGTCTCCGTGGTCACAGACTTTACACACTGATTGCTCTAACTCGTTAGTGACCGTGCCATATACTGTACATACAGCTGATGTAAGAAGAGGTTAAAGAGATATGTTTTGTAACCAATGGTGGAAATTTAGCCAAAAATTATCTTTTAGAATTTTAAGCACAAATTGGAAATATAAGAAAGGCTGCCTTGAAATGGCAAAAAGTGTTTATACCATATTAAATTATACAGGGGTCAGTCATGCCCCCTTTTATTAAGCCAAATTCTACTTTAACAAAAGTTAGAGGGTTGGCGCAAATTTAAAAAAAATACCACTATGCATGCCCATTGCCTCATGCAGGAAATTTTGCAATGTTTTCATGTACAGGAAAGGATAAATTCCAACGCTTTGGTCGCTGATTCATCATTTTAGGCTTATGGAAGTCACTTTTCTTTTTTTTAGTCTTGTGTTATTTGGTGACATTTTTTACGCCACATTCTTTAAAATGGTTCACATTGCTAAAGAATAGGTCGATTTTGCCACTTTTTAGCACCTAAAGTCGTAAATGCTTGAAAAAGTCACAAAAATGCACCAAATTCAAAGCTCTGTCAGAAACTTTACTCCAAGCAGGGACTGGAGCGAGATGCACCAAAAAATTGTGACATTTGATAAAAGTTTGCCTTTCGTGAATCTATCTAAAATACATGGATATTCAACTATGTGGATGAAAAATAAAAACGACTTAAAAATGCAAAAAAATGGCACAAAATGTAACGAGAATAAGGCGCAAAAAGAAAAGTTACTTAAAATAAGAAAAATTACTCCACAAAAGTGGAGAAACAACAATGATGAATCAGGGCTTTGGACTCTTAGGCACAAATTCTGTGCAATCTCAAGTACGTGAAACTATCACGGCTTAGGGCTCGTGCACACAACTGTTTTATCGGATAAGTATAAGGTTTTGACGGATCGCACCCGTACTCGTGTTATTCTATGGGACCGTGCACATGTCTGATTTTAGTCTCAGACCACGGGGCCCGAAGCAAAAAAATCACATGTATGATTTGCCTCCAACAATCGTATGGCACTTAATCATTAATATCTATGGGTCCATATAAAAAAATCCTACAGCACGGTGTGGTCCGATTTTCATGAACTGACTGCCGGGTGTCCCTAGGGTCCTTCTCCTATGATTAATTATTGGTAGCCTTAGGCTACTTTCACACTAGCGTTTTCTGCAATCCGTCACAATGCGTCGTTTTGCAGAAAAAACGCATCCTGCAAAAGTGCTTGCAGGATGCGTTTTTTCCCCATAGACTTGTATTGACGACGCATTTGCGACGGATTGCCACACGTCGCATCCGTCGAGCGACGGATGCGTCGTGCTTCTGCGGACCGTCGAGAGCAAAAAACGCTACATGTAACGTTTTTTTGCTCCTGACGGACCGCTTTTTCCGACCGCGCATGCGCGGCCGGAACTCCGCCCCCACCTCCCCGCACCTTACAATGGGGCAGCGGATGCGCCGGAGAAATGCATCCGCTGCCTCCATTGTGCAATGCGCTAAACGCTAGCGTCGGAATCTCCCCGTCGCAATGCGTCGGGGAGATTCCGACGCTAGTGTGAAAGAAGCCTTAGCTGCATCCCATAAAGACAATTACATTTAAAACGCTAGTTACAGAAACAATTTTTTTTTTCACTTTTTTCTTTCTTTCTTTATAGCACCAGCATATTCCACAGCAATGTATATAGGAAGATTTCAATTCTATCCAGTCCTTAAAGGGAACCCGTCACCTGAAAAACTATTATCCTGCAGATATGGGGTTAATCTGCATGTTAATAGCGTTGTGAACCTGCCCATCACTGACACGTAGACCCACACTGCTGGGAGGAAATTATCTTTATTACCTCTGGCAGCATTCGGATTCCAGATATAAGGGAGGCGCCGGCGTGTATAGAGAGCGACGGCTGTAGTCGCGCCACCGGCACTGACTGACAGCGAGTCAGCTTTGGGGCCGGCTGTCAGTCAGTGCCAGGTGTGCGGTTACAGACGCCGCTCTCTATACACAAGCCCGTGACTGAACCTGCAGTGGCGCCTCCCCTATATCTGGAACCCGAATGCTGCTGCCTGGAATAAAGTTAATTTCCTCCCGGCAGCATGGGTCTACGTGCCGGTGCTGAGCAGGTTAACCTGCAGATTAACCCCATATGTACAGGTTATTAGCATTATTTTAGTTGACAGATTCCCTTTTAAATCATCACTTTTTATTTAGAATGAAGTAACTTACTGGTGGTGACGCTGCGGCAGCAGCTGATTGTGTCGTTCCCATAGTAGATCACATACTGTGTACCAGACACAAAGCTCATGAGTGATGTGTTATTCCAGCTATTATCGGAGGCCAGAATTACAGTGTCATCTATATCAGTTATATTCTGCAGGAAGAATCCCGCCGTCAGTCCAGTGATGGTGATCTGGGAGGTGGTCGCCTGGACGCTGATTATTTGGCATTCAGGTATTTCTGTAAGAAACAAAACATACAAAGCTAAAAGAAAATACACAGTTATATTATCTACCAAGGATATAATAATGTACAGATCATTTTGTCTTACTTTACTGCTCTTAACTTTAGCTAAAAATAATATATAAAGGACTCACCATCACAGCTTTTAATCTGAAATTTAAAAAAAAACACTAGTTACAAATAATAGAAAAAGTCCATAGATACCTAGAAATCTGAATTGACTGGTAGACGTGACTTTCCTATGTTGATAGGAAATGTGGCGACAGGTTGTGGAGTTCAATCTTTGGTTATTCAGGTGGCATTTTGGTGTTAACCGACAGAACCTCCAACAGATCAATAGAATGCAATAAGATAAGCAGAGTTCTCACTGCCCTCTGGGTTCCGTCAGATGTTCCGGCTCCAACCCTGTTTTTCTGGGATTCACACGGAAGAACCAAAAAGCCAATATGCAATGTGATTGGCCAGGTACAGTGTCTCAGGAATCAGGTCCTTCCAGTTAAATACTTAAATTATGGCTGCTCGCATTCACTTTTATCATTGACTTTAATGGGAGTTGTAGAAGTTACTTTTTTGTAAACTTTCTCGGCGGCAGATGTGCTCAACCAATATAAATCAACCACTAATAGAAGTGCATAAAAAACTGCTGGCGCAACCAATAAGTAACGGGATCACTGACAACACACATTAAAGTATGAATGCAATGGAACAAAAGAAGAAAGAAGTGTGTATGAAATAGTCAGGATCACCAATGGTAAAATCTGATACATTCTATTGATGACTATTTCATGCACACTTCTTCTCCACTAATAGATAGCATAGATCTCAGAAATATAGTAACATAGTTTTTAAGGTTGAAGGAAGACTATAAGTCCATCTAGTTCAACCCATAGCCTAACCTAACATGCCCTAACATGTTGATCCAGAGGAAGGCAAAAAAACCATGTGGCAAAGAGTAAGCTCCACATTGGGGAAAGAAATTCCTTCACGACTCCACATACGGTAATCAGACTAGTTCCCTGGATCAACGCCCTATCAAGGAATATAGTATATATACCCTGTAACATTATACTTTTCCAGAAAGGTATCCAGTCCCCTCTTAAATTTAAGTAATGAATCACTCATTACAACATCATACGGCAGAGAGTTCCATAGTCTCACTGCTCTTACAGTAAAGAATCCGCGTCTGTTATTATGCTTAAACCTTCTTTCCTCCAGTCGTAGAGGATGCCCCCTTGTCCGTGTATGAGGTCTATGATTAAAAAGATCATCAGAAAGGTCTTTGTACTGTCCCCTCATATATTTATACATTAACATAAGATCACCCCTTAGTCTTCGTTTTTCCAAACTAAATAGCCCCAAGTGTAATAACCTATCTTGGTACTGCAGACCCCTCAGTCCTCTAATAACCTTGGTCGCTCTTCTCTGCACCCGCTCCAGTTCAGCTATGTCTTTCTTATACACCGGAGACCAGAACTGTGCACAGTATTCTAAGTGTGGTCGAACTAGTGACTTGTATAGAGGTAAAATTATGTTCTCATCATGTGCATCTATGCCTCTTTTAATGCATCCCATTATTTTATTTGCCTTTGTAGCAGCTGCCTGACACTGGCCACTGAATATGAGTTTGTCATCCACCCATACTCCCAGGTCTTTTTCATTGACGGTTTTACCCAGAGTTTTACAATTAAACGCATAGTTATACATCTTATTACTTCTACCCAAGTGCATGACCTCAATGAGTCTCTCTGTCTCAATCTTAGCTGCCTTGATTTGCTTTTTACATAATTTATTTAATTTTCTGTATTTATTTAATGCCTCTTCACTACCTACTTCCTTTAATTCTCTAAATGCTTTCTTTTTGTCACTTATTGCGCCCCTTACAGTTCTATTTAGCCATATTGGTTTCCTCCTATTTCTAGTATGTTTATTCCCATACGGTATATACTGTGCACAGGTCCTATCCAGGATGCTAATAAATGTCTCCCATTTTCTTTGTGTATTTTTATGTCTCAGGATATCGTCCCAATTAATTGCACTAAGATCATCTCTCATCCGTTGGAAATTTGCCCTCCTGAAGTTTAGTGTCCTTGTAACCCCCAGAATACACATCTTATTAAAGGATACATGAAAACTTATTATTTTGTGATCACTATTCCCCAAGTGACCCCCAATCCTTATATTTGCTATGCGGTCGGGCCTGTTGGTTAATATTAGGTCTAGCAGCGCCCCCCTTCTTGTTGGGTCCTGAACCAGTTGTGAAAGGTAATTGTCTCTCATAGTTGTCAAAAACTGATTACCTTTGCTGGAACTGCAGGTTTCTGTTCCCCAATCTTTTTCAGGGTAGTTGAAGTCCCCCATAATAATGACTTCTCCTTGAGTCGCAGCTTCATCTATTTGCTTTATGAGGATATTCTCTGTTGCTTCCATTATTTTTGGAGACTTATAACAAACCCCTATCAGTAATTTATTATTTTTTCCCCCTCCCCTTATCTCCACCCACAGGGAAATGTCTGTTCATGAACACAAGTTGCAAGCAAAGGTTTATGCAAATCAATAGCAGATACAAAGATTTAAAGGGAACCTGTCATTTGTTTTTTTTTTCTTCTATGTAAAGTATGGCCACTACCTGTTTGCCCTCATATATAGCATTATTAATATACTTTTGCAGCGCTATCTTATTCCGCAACGCTTTACATACATCGTCATCGCTTTCCCTATTAGGACTCACAATCTAGATTCCCTATCAGTATGTCTTTGTAGTGTGAGAGGAAACTGGGGGAAACCAATGCAAATACGGGGTGAACATACAGACTCCATGCAGATGTTGTCCTTTGTGGGATTTGAACCCAGGACTACAGCGCTGCAAGGCTGCAGTGCTAACCACTGAGCCACCGAGTCACCATTCTAGAATGCTGGATTCCCTAACATGCTGTGCCGAGAGGAAAGCAAAGCATTGTAGTGCACATGCTCCGGCGCTCTCTGCCCATTCCCTGTACATGTGCACTATAGGACTTTGCTTTGGCCTCAGTAAGGCAGAAAAGTACACCTGCGCAGGAGTGTGATGAAGGACACGGTGGAAGGTGTAGGACGCGTCAACCACATGAAGCATGAAGGAGGGCGGCGCCGTAGGTGAGTATAATAAAAGGTCTTTTTTGAGTTATGCACAGTGCCTTGGGGACTTACGGTATATACAGCATTCTAGAATGCTATCTATGAGGGCGTACAGGTGCTGACTGTACATTATATGGTTAAAACATTGTGACAGGTTCCCTTTAAGAGGAAAGCGTAAGAGCTAAAAGTGCTCTTCCATTTGGATTCAGCTCAACCATCATTGCTAGATGCTTTTAAAATAAATTATTTTCATCTCTCACAACACCCCAAATTCAGAAAAAAATGTGTGTATATATATATATATATATATATATATATATATATATAAAGCTGCCCATCTCACACCACTTATATCAAGATATCTCGAGCTAAGATGAAGAGAAGATAAGGAAGGACATATAAAAAAATCAATTTTCATAGCTGCATATTACAGTTGAAAAAAATACATATGTTCATATTCTATTGTGAGATGGTTTTAGGTAGTAATTAGGAGGTAGGATATGAGTAAAGTTTAGAAATGTGCCCCCTTCGTACAGATTTAGAGGAAAGGAAAAAACACATATTTCATTAGCCCTAATAAGGAACATTGAATCCCTGAGGTTGGGCTGCTACAGATTAATTGTCCTCATGGTAAAAATAAGATTGGTCACTTCTGGAGTTTGTCTCTATCTTTCCCCAGAGAGATGGAGCATCCACTTGTCATTTATGAGAGTCTTACAAAAGTCACCTCTTCACCATTATTTCTTTTTGTAAAGAACATTTTTACTTATTTTGACTGCATTTCCTTTTTCATTTACACGTTGGTGTTTCAAGCAGAACTTTAACACATACCCAACTAAATCATTACGTCAAATTACAAGTCTTGCACTACATCATTTTTCAGTGAGGAGACTTTCCAGCCTCCAGGTACTTACGTCTCCAAAATGCAAAGAAAGAAAGAGCAGCAGACAAATCCAAAGCAGATTCCTGGGATACATTCTCCATGAAGCAACGCAGATCATCTACTGATATCCTGATCTCCTCTAAATGCGATATTCATCATACCATCGACTAAACTAGAAACCTTAACTTAGTATTTTTTGTGTCAAACTTCCTCATTCTGTAGTATAAGTCTATTTAAGTGTCATATTTCAGCCAGGTATAGCTTTTCCCTGCCGATGTCTCTGGAATTTCTTCATCACTGGTAGTGCAAACATTTTGTACACTTTCATGTTTCATTTTAGATTACAAAAAAAAAAGTGATCCAAATGTTTAAATCTGAAATGAAAAAATGGAGCAACTTTAAGAATAGTTGATTTAAAATGATCCTGCTGTTTGGCGCATTCGGCTCCTACGTAGAACAATGGGCGCTAACTACCAGTGCTGGATTGTGTTTCTGTGGAATTGCACAGGAGGTTCCAAACTTTGAATCCTCTGAAGCTCGATATCTGGATATTTTAAAATTGTGGATTAATTATTTCCACCTCTGCGAGGGAGGAAGTGACGGCTGTTGGGACACACATTTGGGTGCCATTAATGGTGCCTATGGTTGTGCCTATACAACATCTTTATTTACAATAATAAATACCAACCCTTCACATGATTATAATTGATCAATAAAACAATTGGTAGGATTAGTGTAACCAATGATACAATGTATAGAGGTTAATGGAGCTACCAGAATGGTGACCGGTCTGCAAACCATGTCCTATGAGGAACGGTTGCAGGATTTGGGAAGGTTTAGCTTGCAAAAAAGAAGACTGAGAGGAGACTTAATAGCGGTCTACAAATATCTCAAGGGCTGTCACATTGTAGAGGGATCATCTTTATTCTCATTTGCACAAGGAAAGACTAGAAGCAATGGGATGAAAATGAATGGGAGGAGACATTAGATATTAGAGAAAACTTTTTGACAGTGAGGGTGATCAATGAGTGGAGCAGGCTGCCATGAGAGGTGGCGAGTTCTCCTTCAATGGAAGTCTTCAAACAGAGGCTGGACAGACATCTGTCTGGGATGATTTAGTAAATCCTGCTTAGAGCAGGGGTTGGACAAGATGACCCAGGAGGTCCCTTCCAACTCTACCATTCTATGATTCTATGTCAATCGTGTGATCAGAAGATGAGATATTGAACATTGTGTTGTCTTCTTGGAAACACAATATCACTTATGTTTTTAAGCTCTAAATTTATTTGTACGCTTCCAAAGTCTTGTGCTGTTTACTTAGCTAAGATTTTTCCACAGTATAAATGATTAGCTATAAGTTCAAGTCAAAGCTTTGGTTCCTGTTCAATATGGGGGGACAAATATGTTCACAATCCATGATCTAGTGGATTTCTCTCACAATTGTAATGTGGGCAATTAAGGTGGTCAAAAGAGATTACTCCAATAGATCATTGGTAATAATACTTAGCCTCCGTGCTTTTAGTTTTGTCATCATCTCCAAGCACTAAATACCAGGTCATGACTTTGCCCAGCATTAAAGGGACACTGTCACCTGAATTTGGAGGGAACAATCTTCAGCCATGGAGGCGGGGTTTTGGGGTTTTTGATTCACCCTTTCCTTACCCGCTGGCTGCATGCTGGCTGCAATATTGGATTGAAGTTCATTCTCTGTCCTCCATAGTACACGCCTGCACAAGGTAATCTTGCCTTGTGCAGGCATGTACTATGGAGGACAGAGAATGAACTTCAATCCAATATTGCAGCCAGCATGCAGCCAGCGGGTAAGGAAAGGGTGAATCAAAAACCCCAAAACCGCGCCTTCATGGCTGAAGATTGTTCCCTCCAAATTCAGGTGACAGTGTCCCTTTAAGAAATACTGTGCGGAAGTGACCATAATGTCCACCATTGGAACCACTTAAAGAATTGCAAGAAAAAGATCCATAAAGTGTCTAAAAGTGCACTAATAAGTTAACAATGGCATGATAGCATGCAAAATGGAAATGCAAGGACAATTTCTGAAGAAAGGTATAATTTAGCTTATTGAGAAGTTATCGAGCCACCTCATGTCACTTACGGAATGTGGAATACTGAAATAGAAAAGGCTAGATTTTTTTCACGCCAGTAATAGTTTACAACAATGAACATCATGTCAAAAATGTATATATATATAAAATCAGGAAAAGAAACAGAAAAAAACCAAATAAAAATGTAAAGAATGGGCACAGTAAGAGCAACTTGACCTACAGGGAAATTACCACCAGAGAATGCCTAATGTTTAAATCAGAACTTTTGTTACATGTACCATATTTATTTTTTAATGTTGGCAGTATTTTTTTCATATCAGATTCTTTCTAAAAAAAAAAAAAAAAAAAATAATTTTACAATTCTCACAATGATCACTATTTCTTTTATAGACTTTTAATTCCTATCCTTTTATAATGAGTTTTCAGCAGGCTCCTAATCAGCAGAGGCAGTAATACAATAACACGTAACACCTCTATACACAGCTGAGACCGTAGTATCCACCAATCACAATGAGCGATGTCACAGCTCACCCTCCCTTCACAGTGACCATCTTACACGCTCAATAGATGCTTCAATACCAAAGATGGGGTCAGCACCTGTTCATTGTGGCTGTGTACATGTATTGTTTCCTGAAACGACAGGAAGTTTGAGTCTAAAAAAGCCATAGCGGGCAGTGTGGGGAATTACAATATTTCTCATTTTAATTTTTAATGCAGATTGTAATATGGAAAAATAAAATAAAAACCATTGACAAATGTTTTAAAAATACATTTAATAGTTCATTTCCTGATTATAGCTTCCCTAAGAAAGTATAATTTATCTTTACATAGTAACATAGTTAGTAAGGCCGAAAAAAGACATTTGTCCATCCAGTTCAGCCTATATTCCATCATAATAAATACCCAGATCTACGTCCTTCTACAGAACCTAATTGTATGATACAATATTGTTCTGCTCCAGGAAGACATCCAGGCCTCTCTTGAACCCCTCGACTGAGTTCGCCATCACCACCTCCTCAGGCAAGCAATTCCAGATTCTCACTGCCCTAACAGTAAAGAATCCTCTTCTATGTTGGTGGAAAAACCTTCTCTCCTCCAGACGCAAAGAATGCCCCCTTGTGCCCGTCACCTTCCTTGGTATAAACAGATCCTCAGCGAGATATTTGTATTGTCCCCTTATATACTTATACATGGTTATTAGATCGCCCCTCAGTCGTCTTTTTTCTAGACTAAATAATCCTAATTTCGCTAATCTATCTGGGTATTGTAGTTCTCCCATCCCCTTTATTAATTTTGTTGCCCTCCTTTGTACTCTCTCTAGTTCCATTATATCCTTCCTGAGCACCGGTGCCCAAAACTGGACACAGTACTCCATGTGCGGTCTAACTAGGGATTTGTACAGAGGCAGTATAATGCTCTCATCATGTGTATCCAGACCTCTTTTAATGCACCCCATGATCCTGTTTGCCTTGGCAGCTGCTGCCTGGCACTGGCTGCTCCAGGTAAGTTTATCATTAACTAGGATCCCCAAGTCCTTCTCCCTGTCAGATTTACCCAGTGGTTTCCCATTCAGTGTGTAATGGTGACATTGATTCCTTCTTCCCATGTGTATAACCTTACATTTATCATTGTTAAACCTCATCTGCCACCTTTCAGCCCAAGTTTCCAACTTATCCAGATCCATCTGTAGCAGAATACTATCTTCACTTGTATTAACTGCTTTACATAGTTTTGTATCATCTGCAAATATCGATATTTTACTGTGTAAACCTTCTACCAGATCATTAATGAATATGTTGAAGAGAACAGGTCCCAATACTGACCCCTGCGGTACCCCACTGGTCACAGCGACCCAGTTAGAGACTATACCATTTATAACCACCCTCTGCTTTCTATCACTAAGCCAGTTACTAACCCATTTACACACAATTTCCCCCAGACCAAGCATTCTCATTTTGTGTACCAACCTCTTGTGTGGCATGGTATCAAACGCTTTGGAAAAATCGAGATATACCACGTCCAATGACTCACCGTGGTCCAGCCTATAGCTTACCTCTTCATAAAAACTGATTAGATTGGTTTGACAGGAGCGATTTCTCATAAACCCATGCTGATATGGAGTTAAACAGTTATTCTCATTGAGATAATCCAGAATAACATCCCTCAGAAACCCTTCAAATATTTTACCAACAATAGAGGTTAGACTTACTGGCCTATAATTTCCAGGTTCACTTTTAGAGCCCTTTTTGAATATTGGCACCACATTTGCTATGCGCCAATCCTGCGGAACAGACCCTGTCGCTATAGAGTCCCTAAAAATAAGAAATAATGGTTTATCTATTACATTACTTAGTTCTCTTAGTACTCGTGGGTGTATGCCATCCGGACCCGGAGATTTATCTATTTTAATCTTATTTAGCCGGTTTCGCACCTCTTCTTGGGTTAGATTGGTGACCCTTAATATAGGGTTTTCATTGTTTCTTGGGATTTCACCTAGCATTTCATTTTCCACTGTGAATACCGTGGAGAAGAAGGTGTTTAATATGTTAGCTTTTTCCTCGTCATCTACAACCATTCTTTCCTCACTATTTTTTTAAGGGGCCTACATTTTCAGTTTTTATTCTTTTACTATTGATATAGTTGAAGAACAATGTGCTTCTCTGTTTCCTTTTTGGCAGCTTTAATTAGTTTTTTAGATAAAGTATTTTTCTCCCTATAGTTTTTTAGAGCTTCAATGGTGCCATCCTGCTTTAGTAGTGCAAATGCTTTCTTTTTACTGTTAATTGCCTGTCTTACTTCTTTGTTTAGCCACATTGGGTTTTTCCTATTTCTAGTCCTTTTATTCCCACAAGGTATAAACCGCTTACACTGCCTATTTAGGATGTTCTTAAACATTTGCCATTTATTATCTGTATTCTTATTTCTGAGGATATTGTCCCAGTCTACCAGATTAAGGGCATCTCTAAGCTGGTCAAACTTTGCCTTCCTAAAGTTCAGTGTTTTTGTGACTCCCTGACAAGTCCCCCTAGTGAAAGACAGGTGAAACTGTACAATATTGTGGTCGCTATTTCCTAGATGCCCGACCACCTGCAGATTTGTTATTCTGTCAGGTCTATTAGATAGTATTAGGTCTAAAAGTGCTGCTCCTCTGGTTGGATTCTGCACCAATTGTGAAAGATAATTTTTCTTGGTTATTAGCAGAAACCTGTTGCCTTTATGGGTTTCACAGGTTTCTGTTTCCCAGTTAATATCCGGGTAGTTAAAGTCCCCCATAACCAGGACCTCATTATGGGTTGCAGCTTCATCTATCTGCTTTAGAAGTAGACTTTCCATGGTTTCTGTTATATTTGGGGGTTTGTAACAGACCCCAATGAGAATTTTGTTACCATTTTTCCCTCCATGAATTTCGACCCATATGGACTCGACATCCTCATTTCCTTCGCTAATATCCTCCCTTAAAGTGGACTTTAGACAAGACTTTACATAGAGACAAACCCCTCCTCCTCTCCGATTTTTACGATCCTTTCTAAACAGACTGTAACCCTGTAAGTTAACTGCCCAGTCATAGCTTTCATCTAACCATGTCTCGGTTATTCCCACTATGTCAAAGTTACCTGTAGATATTTCTGCTTCTAGTTCTTCCATCTTGTTTGTCAGGCTTCTGGCGTTTGCGAGCATGCAGTTTAGAGGATTTTGTTTTGTTCCAATCTCCTCGCTGTGGATTGTTTTAGAAATGTTCTTACCTCCCTTCTGAGTATGTTTTCCTGGATCTTCTTTGTTCAAGTCTAATGTTTTTCTTCCCGTCCCCTCTTCTTCTAGTTTAACATCTTTGAATGTTTTTATACAATTTTTGCAAAAGCGCAAAGAGGACTTCCCATATTATCACTTTGCTATCATCAGCTAAATTGAAATAACAATTTGTTTAGGCATTAACCCTATAATGACTAAGCCAATATTTACATGTGATCTGTTTTTCACATTTGTTTTTATATTTTTCATTCCCATACTGTTATGAACACTACTTAGTTATGCTCAAAATGTAGGGCATCCTTCCCCTACCTCCAGCTCCGGCCAGGTATTTTGGTGTCTTAACCCTTTAATGACCTGCCTAAATTGTGCCTTAGCAGGCCAAGTATTTTTTTCCCCTTCATTGCTTTCCAAGAGCCAAAATGTTTTCATTAATTCAACGATAGAGCCATTTTTTTTAGCACGTTCAGTTATTTTTGTCACGGGTTGGAATAAACCATCAATTCTGCCACTTTTGTTTTGATTTTGTTTTTACAGTGTTCGCGGTGCACGATAAATATTATGATCACTTTAGCTTTTGGGTCAATATATTTGTTTCAGTTTTATCAACTTGCGCTTCTTCAGATCGATTCATGGATATGGCTTTCGTGCTAAATGGCATCTTTTTCAATGTGTAACTGCCAGAAAACAGGAGAATATATTGTGATAGTTTTATAGAAAATACATTCCTACATTACAAGTACAGTGGAGTTCACCACTTCCCAGTTTTTAACAACTTTTAACAGAAATATTAATACTACTAAATAATTCAAAATGCCCTACAATACTTGAATACAAAGCTCACACAATGCTTTTATTTAATGTATAAGTATTTAATTAAATGTAATGAATAGGGATGGGCGGGCCCGTGGATGTTCGGGACTGTCGGGTTTGGTCAAAACTTTAAAAAAAGTTTGGTTACTGAACGGTTCTCACACCTGAATCCTGACCCCATTCAAGTGAATAGGGGGGCCTGAACATCTGACGATTCCCACACTGTAATCTGTATGACAGCGTTGGGAACTCCGGGTCTGATCGGCGGTAACCGTCCAATTCCCGCTAGTCAGAATGCTGCGGTTTCACACGCTGTCAACATATGAAAGCGTGGGAGCCAGCAGCTTTGACCATTTGTAAAAATGTTACCGCCAGTCAGGCATCGGCTGATCACTACTACTCTCCTCAGCCAGCGCCTGCTCTGTTAGAAGCGTGATCAGGCACCGCTGATGAGAGTATTCACCAGCCAGTGCCTGTGCCTCGTAATAAAGATGTCACAGTCAGTGTTTTGCATTTGTATTTTACTGTACATGTATTTATTAAGTAAATCTTTTTTAAAAAATGATGTGGGGTCCCCATTTTTATTAACCAACTGAGGGAAAGTGAACAACTGAGAGCTGTTGTTATTCTGGGAAGGGACCACTATGCATGGATCTGCCCAGGCTATTTATATCAGCCCGCAGCTGTTTGTTTAGCCTTTACTGGTTATTATAGGAGAGACCTCCCCCAAAAAATGATGTGAGGTCCCTCCTATATATAGCAATCATCGATGGCTAAACAGACAGCTATGGGCTGATATTAATAGCCTAG
The DNA here is from genome assembly GCF_032444005.1 of Ranitomeya imitator. Lineage (NCBI taxonomy): Eukaryota > Metazoa > Chordata > Amphibia > Anura > Dendrobatidae > Ranitomeya > Ranitomeya imitator. The sequence continues at coordinate 20,897,030 of NC_091290.1, forward strand.
GAAGGAGCCATGGATATTGGCTCTCTCCCAGACTAAGAACATCAGCTCTCAACTGCCCCAGAAAAGGGGGTATCCATATGATGAGCCAAATCTGGCCCCTAGCCTCTCTTTCCACGTGCCCTCGTGTGGTGGCAAGTGGAGTAATACGATCCCATTATTAACCCCGTAGTGAAAATTAAATAAAGACACATACAGAAAAAGTCCTTTAATTGAAATAAGGACACAGAAAAACTCCATTATTTGAAATAAACACTTCCCACCCTCTTTTACCCATTTATCACTATAAAAATAAAAATAATAAAAGCCACATTCCTCACCTGTCTGACCACAATCAATTTTTGTTCAACAAAGAGCCCAACTCAGCTACATCTGGATGTATTGCTGAGCGGTGGCATGATATGACCTCCCTGCACACAGGACACACTGAGCTTAGTGACTTAGGAACTTTTTTCTGTTTTATGTCTTTATTTAATTTTCATTATGGGGTTAGTAATGGGGGCATCTTATAGACACCTCTCCATTACTAACCCCTGGGTTTGATGTCAGCTGACATCAACCCCACAAATATTAACCCACTTGTTACCGCACCAGAGCAAGAGGAAAGAACCAGGCAAAATGTCAGGCAGATGCGCTTTTTCTGGGGCGGCTTTGGGCTGCTATTTTTAGGCTGGGGAAAGCCAATATCCATTGCCTCTTCCCAGCCTGAGAATACCAGCTCCAAGCTATATGCATTAGATTGGCTGGTTGTCAAAAATGGTGGGGACCCCAAGCCATTTTTTAAAAACATTTTTTAATTACTGCTAGAACAGTAGCACGGACTTCCTGGAAAAGTTTGTGTTCAAGGTCCGTGCACGGAGACTAGGTGTTCGGTATGGTCCAGTTCGGGTTCACCCATCCCTAGTTATGAATTGTTTTAATGAGATTGTCCAGGGTTAGTGTCTTAGGTTGCTTTCACACATTCAGTATTTTTAGGCAGTTATTGAAGGCAGAAGCCAGAGGTGGATACTAGAGATATCGTCTCAATCTTTTCTTCATAGGCGTCTTACGTCTAAGATCCATTACTGGCTTGGACATACAAAAAAAATGCATAACAAAATCTGAACAAGGGAGCATACCCTTAGGCTACGTGGGAACTTCCCAAGATGAACTTTGGTGAGTTTTTGATGTTGCGGATTTTTGCACTATATGTACGCCCATTAAGTAAAATAGGTTACTTGCATTTTTTTTTAGACAAAACATAGCTAAAAAACTCACTGTGGTAACATAGTCTTAAAGGGAACCTGTCACCAGGTTTTCCTTATAATAAAGTACAGCCATCACCTTTAAGACCTCTTTTACAGCAAGCTGTTTGTAAGTCCACGATCCCCTCTGCATAGCACTTTTATACCCCCATATGTTGCATTCCGGTCTTATGAGCATCTCTGGTCTTGATACAGTATCTCCTCTTTCATCACAATCTCTGTCCTCCTGCCCTGCTTTATGTGGATGACGTGCCCTACATTATCCACACATGGTCCCCTTATCTCACTTCTGCGCATGCGCACTTCCCTCTGCCCTGACGCGGGCAGAGTAAACACTGTGGTGCGCATGCGTAGGCTTTACTTCCAGGTCATCGGCGCTCTTTCACCTTTCCCGGAGCATGCTGACTACTTTGCTCTGCCCTTGGCAAATCATAGAGAAGTGCGCCAGCGCAGGAGTGCGAATGGAGGACACTGTATGGTTGATGTAGGACGTGTCATCCACATGGAGCGGGGCAGGAGGACTACAATTGTGGGGAGAGAGGAGGCGCCGAACAAGACCAGAGACGCACATCAGAACAGACTGCACTGTATGTGGGTATAATAAAAGGTATTTTTTGTGCTATGCAGAGGGGATTGGGGACATACATACAGTTTACTAGAATACTGTAAAAAAAAAAGTGGTGGCAGACCTTTATATTGTGAAAATCGGATGACAGGTTCCCTTTAAAAGGGATTTGTTACCAAGTTTTTGCTACCTCATCCGAGAGCAGCATTAAAGTAGCATGCATGAAGTGGGGCACAGACCCTGATTCCAGCAATGTATCACTGATATGGCTGCTTTCTGCAGTTTTGATAAATTCCCTATTTTCGCTACTGTGCATAGGCAGAACGCTACTAATCAGTAGTAAGGGTGGTGTCATACAGAGCTCATGAATATGGAGGACTACATGGCAGAAAGTTTATGAGTCCTCTAGTGATAATCTCCTGCGGACTTTGGGTGGCACTTTTTTCACTTAATTTCTGTTTGTGTGTTTTTTTCACTTGATTTCTAGCATACTGTAGGTATGATCTTTTTTTTACCCACTTCTTGATGTTTTTCTTCCATTGGTCTGTTGTTATTTTTTAAGCAAATGTAAATGTTCATTTCTGCTATTATGAATTTTGATTCTATGAGAAATCACGTGAAAAATAAATCACCAAATAATAAAAACTGCAAGTACTAAAATGCAGAAAAGGGAATACATCAAGTTGCAAATTTTAGCATGTTTTATTTGTGGAAAAAATGTGAGATTTTTTTGCAATTTTGTGTTCTGGCCACTTTTAAAAAGTGAGTGTGCATGGTAAATTCCACCAAACGGGTTTTAGACAGATTCATGTCTTTTCTACTAAGGTGGTTTCACACTTGCGTTTTTGTCTGCAGCGTTTTTTTTTTCAAAAAAACGCATGCGTTTTTTTCCCTATATTTAACATTGAAAACGCATGCGTTTTTTTGTGTACGCGTTTGGTCGCGTTTTGTGACGCATGCGTTTTTTTACTGCATGCGTTCATTTTCTGAAATGCTACTTGTAGTATTTTTAGAAGCGTTTTTTGGACCCAAAAAAAAAATGCATGCGTTTTCATGCGTTTTTTTTGGGTCAAAAAATACATTGGAGTCAATGGGGACGCATGCGTTTTTTGGTGCATGCGTTTTTTGCGGTAAAAAACGCATGCGTTTTTTTATTAAAAAACCAGAAAATACACTGATATGCCGCCCCCCAACATAAAGGTGATAATGGGAACCTAACCCTACCCCTAACCCTAACCCTACCCCTAAGCCTAAGGGATCCTAACCCTAACCCTACCCCTAACCCTAAGGGATCCTAACCCTAACTCTACCCCTAACCCTAAGGGATCCTAACCCTAACCCTAATCCCTTTATGGTTAGGGTTAGGGTTAGGATGATTAGGTTAGGATGATTAGGGGTAGGGTTAGGATCCCTTAGGGTTAGGGTCAGGGGTAGGGTTAGGGTTAGGGTTAGGATCCCTTAGGGTTAGGGGTAGGGTTAGGGGTAGGATCCCTTTAGGGTTAGGGTTATGATCCCTACCCCTACCCCTAACCCTAACCCTAACTATTTCTGTTTATAGTGGGTTTTTTACTTTATTTTGATGATTGGCAGCTGTCACACATTTCTCAGCATGCGTTTAAAAAACGCAAACGCATGTAAAAACGCATGTAAACGCGTCAAAACGCCACGTTTTTTTCACCACATGCAAAAACGCATGCGTCAAAAAAACGCAGCGTTTACACGCGTTTACATGCGTTTTTTTTTGCGTTTTTTACCGCGAAAACGCACCCCAAAAAACGCCAATGTGAAACCAGCCTAAGTCTCAAAAAGTCACAAGTCTCACTCCAGTAATCAGAAGTGTTATATGAAAAGATGCATCAAATAGTTTGCAAGACTTTGATAAATCTAATAAACAAAAAGCAACACAGCCACAAACAAATCTGATTGTAATAATTCCCCCCATGATACTTCCCTTCACCCTCTTATGTCTTTTCAGCCCCCAATTGCTGTATCTGACCATTGACTGTAATGTTGCAGCAAAACTACCACTACTAGCATCCTCTGTAAGAAAAAAAAAAAAAGTTGCCTCTTAATGGGAGTGAAAGTTTTGCAAAACTTGGTGGAAAGAGACAAGTTCTAAGGTATCAGATCAAGAATTGCTTACACCTGCTGTGGGACTCAGGCATTGCACCAATGGTTAGGCTGATTTGTGAGGACTTGTTTGGATCCAGCTACAAGAAAATTCACTAAGTAATTTGTAGCAATTCAGGATATAATATTCGCAGGAGCAAAGAGATTACAGTAGATCACATTAAAAAAAAATGCTAAATTAATTTAATACAGACGCAGCGAAAATCTGACAGCGGAATCTTACAAAGAGAAGACTCCAGAGACAATGGTGATAGTAGCAGGTCAGTATTACTTCCTGTAAGGGTAAATTCACACTTTTGCATATTTGGTGAAAATTTTTTAGCAGCTTAATGTTAAGATTCTAGAAAAGATTATTGGAATTTTGCCTCTGATTTTGCGCTTAGTCTGAGTTAATATGTTACTTACTTAGTGCAGATTTTCCAGCACCTGCAAAATAAGTTTTATCCTGACTTCCTCCACATTCTGCGTTTTTTTGGCGTACAAGCTATTTGTGTTGCACCTCTAAAAATGAATGGGGTCATTGACAGGTCTGATTTATGATCCGAGTATCAAAATCAGCAACGTAAGTTTATGGGTCGGTGAAAAAAAAAAAATCAGATCGCTCTCCTGTCCGAGACTGTTACATACAAGAAGGTGTTGGGTTTTTTTTTGTTTTTTTTTTTCATGGACAAGAAATTGATGACACCGGGACCAAACTTTGCTGATAATCACTGATGAAACTTTGTCCGTTTTTCTCGTACGTGAAAAAAAAAAAATCTGACTTGTGAATGAGATCTCACAAGTGGAAAAGTCCCCACCAAATATGCAGCATGTGAACTCGGCCTCACCATTGCCAAATATGAAGTCTGGGCAAAGATTTCACATAATGCTGATTTTAAAATCCGCACAACGGATCAATTTCCACTCGGTGATTTTTTTTTTTTTTCTTTATAAATGGTCATGAGAGAACATAGAAAACTGAGCAAAACTGTCATCTTTCAGTTACTGTTGATGGTAGATGTAAGAAGGAATAGAAATACCACAGTTACTGGTTTAGTTAAATATGTTTTATTGTTGTAAATAGCCCTAAAGAAACACAATATGACAAAAACATACAAAGTAAGAAAATGGGCCTTGACAATAACACTCAATGAGTAGGCACCGTGTGAATAATCAGGTTTAGGATTCTGAATCTGGTTTAAAAAAAAAAAAAAATACATAGTAACTTCTGTCATCTGGAAAATGAAAAAGACCAAAGAAAAAAAAAAAAGATAGATGGATAACCATAATGGATCCAATAGAGGAATCTAATAAGACATGTGAGTCATTACATGAACGTGACTGATAAGCGGCTTACTGTGGTGAGTTGGACGCGGCCGGGATCTTTTTCATTAATCCATTCAGCTGATTATCAGGATCTGGTCATGAGATCCGAGTCATCCATTGTACTACAGCGACAATGTATAAGAAGTAGAACAATGGCCGCGCTGCCCTATATCTTGTACCATAGACCTTGGAATCCCAGCAATCTGTGCTTTGGGATTCCAGCCCTCCGGCAGAAAACCACATATTTCTGAGCGCCCTACATAGACGCTTGTATTTCTGTAATCGGATACATCGGGGAGACACATCGTCAGGTCTAATATCTGACTGCAAGTTATCGCACTCACTTTTGTCTCTTTTATCATAGAGTATTGTGCTGCTCTTGCCTGATTGACGGTGCGTTGTGCTTTCTCCACACAGCACTCCTTGTGGTCAAGCTTGGTATTGCAAGTGGTTCAAATCTGGGGCAAAAAACTAATCGTGTAATTTTCATATTTATCACTGGAAGTTTATGCATCATGGTTCCGTTTCTGGAAGTCAGACTATTGCCAGAACAGAGTGTATATTTGGAACGATCAGTTTAGTTAGCAGATTTCTCAAGGATCAAAGGGGCCCATGTCAATCTATGTAAGGGAGGATTTATAATTTCCGGGTGGAAGGTGCGTTATATGTGATGACAAGTTTAAAGGTCCTCGTCCATTTCAGAAATACTGTCAGTAGATGTATTCCTCATATAAAGATGTATACTTTAATTTCTATAGTTTTCCCAATTTTGTGTCCCGGCAGCCCCAAATCCAGGATGTTCTCCATACAGGAGTGTTTCCTGCATCCTCACCTCATCAGTGCTTGTAAGGGAAGGGGGCTGGCTGACTGTCTAATTTCAATAGCTAAGCCAGCCCCCTGCACTGCTTTTGTATCTTAGTGATGGTGAAGGGGGCTGGCTTAGCCATTGAAATGGGACAGTCAGCAAGCCCCCTTTTTAGAGCGCACAGGAAACGTTCTCTAGTGCGGAACTCATGGCTGAAAATGGAATTTCTGATTCCGGAACAACACTGATTTCTTAAGGTTTTTAGGAAAATAGAAGTATATTAGTAAACTCTCTATATATTTATAAAGGAAATGTATCTATAGGTAAGTTTCTTGCCGTGGACAACCCCTTTTAGGAGAAACCCCAGCGTGAAGACCCTTTTTTGCATCCTATATATGTACACACAGCAGAAGATCCACACCTACCTAGGAGGAGATACTTTCTGGATTTAGTAAAGTCATTTATATCACGACAACCATAAAAATCTATCAGAGCGGGTCACGTACATACAGATGTTTGCACTACATCTCATTCACTTACAAAAATATATCTCTGGACACTTCAAGTGCTAGGACAGAAATGGTACAGACAATATCCGGCAACAAGCAGATTATTCATGAAATCACTGATCGTGCAGACGGTCGCACCTTGACCCCCCGATCATCCGATCAAACCCCGAGCTGCTTATTCATCTTACTCAGAGCGTCGCTGACAATATCTAGTTCATGGCGCAGTTCGCTCACCAGAATGGTGATACTCTGGGTGTCTTTAAGGACCTCCACGCTTTGGGTGTATGGATTGTACTTCAGTCCAAAGGGTCGCTTGATGGTCTTTGCAAACTCCCTGTTGGTAAAAATACATTCTTATTACCATTGCTGCTGAAAATGCAGTGGCATTTAAAGGGAACCTCGCACCAGGTTTTTACTATCCCATGTTAGAGCTGCATGATGTAGGGGAAGAGACCCTGATTCCAGTGATGTATCACTTACCGAGCTTCTTGCTGTAGTTCTGATAAAATCACGGTTTTCTCTGCTGCAGATCTTGCAGTGCTCTGGCTGCTGAGCTCTGTATAACCCCGCCCTCATCACTGATTGGCTGCTTTCTGTCTCTGCACAGTGTATGCAAAAAGCTGCCAGTAGTTGTGGTGGGGTTACACACAGTGTACGAATATGGATGACTACATGGAGAAGGACCTGATGATAAAACTGTGATTTTTATCAAAACTAGAGCAATCAGCCCAGTATGTGACACATTGCTGGAATCAGGGTCTCAGTCCCTACAGTATGCTGCTCTCAGATTAGATGACAGATTCCCTTCAAGTACCTTATTCCACCTTGGAACCCAATTCCACCCAGAAATGGCAAAAGTTTGAGAAGCCGCCCGCTTCTCCTGTGTGACGCTTGTGTAACTCTGCCCAATTTTGACTGTGGATTTTTTCCCCAAAAAAATCTGGATAGTCCCAACTAATCTGGGACTTCTGACAACATGCAGACCGGGCTGGCATAAACTCTGTTGTCAGGGATATTTTAGTCACATATTTTGGGTTGTTTTTCACATTACCTCATTTTTTCTTTGGCTTCTTCAAAACTTTCGGAGTAGAAGTAGACGTCCTGGAAGGTGGTGATGATGCACTCTTGAGCGCAGGTCACCATGGGGTCAAAAGGCTTTACTTTGGCATTCCCTGAGAGTGAGTGCTAGAAAGGAAAGATGAGAACCAAATGAATGTAAACGTTTATGTTTCTGACTTAACACAAAAAAGGCACGTGGCTACATTCTGTATCAGTAATGTCTTATTTACATGTTTCTATTTATTACAGATACATAAAGGCATTTACTATTTCTACCACCAGGGGGAGCTTTAGCTCATTGCTTTACTGGTGCCTAATTGAAAGCGCTTTGTGCTCCTGGTGTCTTATGAACTCGCTTTCTCTTAGCGCTCCATGTGGTCAGACAATGGTATTGCAAGTACAAACTTGTTGCATTGTGGTCCATTATATAGTTACTACATTATTCCAGAATTACACAGATAGAAAATATCAGACAATATTTTGTACTATTCTCCAGTCCCCCCGGGTGCATTTATAGCATACTGTAATCCCATTTCCTTCTATTATAATCACTGCGTGGAATCTTACCTTGAGTTCACTAATGGAGGAGAGCAGTCCAGCCCCGTACACTTTTAATTTCCCCTCTTGTTTGCACAATCCAAATTCCACAGTAAAAAAGTAGCACTGAAAAAAAAGAAAAAATAAATAAAAGGGTGAATCATAAATTACATTCCTCCCTCCAATATTATACTCTCGTTTTATCCTTTATTGTCTCTTATTGCAATTATAATGCTATGATATATTCTACATATACAATGTTTCTCATAAGATCAGAGAGTTTTCTCCCATGGCTGACTGTAAAATAACTGGCTGCGGCAGAAGCTGTCCCCCACTGTCTGTCTCTGGAAGAGGAGACCACAAATGCTGCGATCCACCGCAGAGTGATCAGTCAGCCAATAATGGAAGAGATCAGGGGACGTTAAAGGGAACCTGTCACGTTGTACGTGGAGTCTTATCGGTAGACAGTATGGTACAGAGAAGGAGAAGTCAAGCCGAATGTATAGGTTTGTTGGAGGAGATTCCGTATAACTTGTATTCATTTTTATTCCTGGTGTTACATCCGTATGCATATGGGTCCAGTGGGTGTTCCTACTCCTATGAGAGTCCAGTGGGCGGTCCTACTCTATGGGTCTAGTGGGCGTTACTACTCCTATGGGTCCAATTGGCGTTCCTACTCCTATGGGTCCAGTGGGTGTTCCTACTCCTATGGGTCCAGTGGGCGTTCCTACTCCTATGGGTCCAGTGGGTGTTCCTACTCCCATGGGTCCAGTGGGCGTTCCTACTCCTATGGGTCCAGTGGGTGTTCCTACTCCCATGGGTCCAGTGGGCGTTCCTACTCCTATGGGTCCAGTGGGTGTTCCTACCCCTATGGGTCCAGTAGGCGTTTCTACCCCTATGGGTCCTGTGGGCGGTCCTACTCATATGAGAGTCCAGTGGGCGGTCCTACTCCTATGGGTCCAGTGGGCGTTCCTACTCCTATGGGTCCAGTGGACGTTCCTACTCCTATGGGTCCAGTGGACGTTCCTACTCCTATGGGTCCAGTGGGCGTTCCTACTCCTATGGGTCCAGTGGACGTTACTACTCCTATGGGTCCAGTGGACGTTACTACTCCTATGGGTCCAGTGGACGTTCCTACTCCTATGGGTCCAGTGAATGTTCCTACTCCTATGGGTCCAGTGGACGTTCCTACTCCTATGGGTCCAGTGGACGTTCCTACTCCTATGGGTCCAGTGGACGTTACTACTCCTATGGGTCCAGTGGACGTTACTACTCCTATGGGTCCAGTGGACGTTACTACTCCTATGGGTCCAGTGGACGTTCCTACTCCTATGGGTCCAGTGAATGTTCCTACTCCTATGGGTCCAGTGGACGTTCCTACTCCTATGGGTCCAGTGGGCGTTCCTACTCCTATGGGTCCAGTGGACGTTCCTACTCCTATGGGTCCAGTGGATGTTCCTACTCCTATGGGTCCAGTGGGCGTTACTACTCCTATGGGTCCAGTGGACGTTACTACTCCTATGGGTCCAGTGGATGTTCCTACTCCTATGGGTCCAGTGGAAATTCTTACTCCTATGGGTCCAGTGGACGTTCCTACTCCTATGGGTCCAGTGGGCGTTCCTACTCCTATGGGTCCAGTGGACGTTCCTACTCCTATGGGTCCAGTGGATGTTCCTACTCCTATGGGTCCAGTGGGCGTTACTACTCCTATGGGTCCAGTGGACGTTACTACTCCTATGGGTCCAGTGGATGTTCCTACTCCTATGGGTCCAGTGGAAATTCTTACTCCTATGGGTCCAGTGGACGTTCCTACTCCTATGGGTCCAGTGGGCGTTCCTACTCCTATGGGTCCAGTGGGCGTTCCTACTCCTATGGGTCCAGTGGACGTTCCTACTCCTATGGGTCCAGTGGACGTTCCTACTAGTGATTGACAGCTGCTATCTCTGCCTGCACAGTCACACATGGAAGACTGCCAATCACTGACTAGCACCGCCCACTGGACTCATCCATACAAACACCAGGGATTTTAATGAGCGACGTACAAGTTTTATAGAGCTTTTCCCACAAAAATGTCTATCAATCTGTTACGTCCTCCTGCCCTATCACTTCCTGCATGCAGATCAGGTACCATTTTCAATATGACAGATTCTGCTTAATCCATTGTTTTATGAAATAATTTTAGAAGACTGTTTATCAGGAGCATGCAAAAAAATCCGCCATGTTCAGTGGAGGCGACATTGTACCCCGGTTACTGTTCTCATTCATTTCTAAGTGGGCTGCACTGTTATAATGTCAACCCATCATTTCGGGGAAAAAATGAAAAATAATGTCCTTCTTTTTTTTTTTTTACTAGTTTTATAATACTTCTGAATATTCTAATTGTGCTGATAATTATCTCCCCATTATTGCACTTCAGATGTATACGTACAGTCGCCAGCTTCAGCACTGCTTCATCCGATGCCCCTAAAGATGCCAAGCCAATTTCCTGGGAAAACTGCGCAAAACTCGGCTCAGCCAGAAGAGGAACGTGCCCAAGGATCTCATGGCAAGTGTCCCTAAAAACATGGAGGGAAAATATTATTAGTGTGATGTAGATACAATCTCAGTACGTGGGGAATCTGCTTTTATTCACAGATAGCACACATACCCAGCACACATACCCAGCACACGTACCCAGCACACGTACCCAGCACACGTACCCATCACAACCTATGGCGCTATGCCCATGTCCATTTTTTTCCCGGTGGCACGAATAACAAAGGCCAATACTAGTGATGATAGAAAGTACTCGCTACATGATCGAGTATGCACAGAGTATCACAACTGCTCACTACTCGAGTTTGGATCGGGTACGCTCCGAGTATCGCAGGAGCTCGAGCTACGTTTTTTCCCTGTACGTGTTTTATACAGACGTGTGAAGGAGGCCTTAGAGAGAAACTAGGTCTTCATTTGGGAAAAGCGAAGTTGGACATGAAGCTTTCATAGTATTCATGTTATTTGTTATTCTATTGTAATAGACCTGAAAAAATTCATTTTTTTTCTCCCCCCAAAACTATTGCTACTCTTGTCTATTGACTGTTGTTGCATCAAAGGATCTGGAAACCTTCAGGAGGATTTTGTTTGCCCTTTCTTTTGCTCTGTTTTGCTCTGATTAGCCTTGAGATGCTAAAGGCTGCAAACTGAGCTAACTAAGAATCTGTCAGTGAGCTCATTGTGACAGAGCTTGTAACTCTTTCTCTGAGCTGATTTATAAACACCTGAAAGTTCAGCTCAACTTTTGATGTGGTTTGTGGTCATAAATCAACTGAGAGAAACTCATTAAAAGCAAAATGTAAAAAAATAAAAAAATTACAAACTACTGACAGATGGAGCTCGCTGATGGAATCTCAGGGAACTCTTTCTTCGGTGTGCAAATGTTGCAAGATTTTAATGAAAAACGCACAACAAGTTGCCTCTGAAGGTGTCTACATGCCTTCACCTGAATTAATCTGAGCTGCAATATCCGACATGGCTGCCACCGTTCCTTATTTGATTTTGATCCCAGAGTAATGCATTCAATGTGCATAGATTTTGAGAAGACAAAGAGATTTGGAGATGCAACTTTCTGATACACTTTGTCATTTTCTGGAGTGATATCCTCAAAATCCCATTCCCCCCCATACTTTTTCCATGCATGCTGCATATTTTTTATACTGATTTTTGTTGCTTATTTCCCTCTTGGTGAAATCGGGAGCAAGTTCTGGGATAAAATCCAAATGTAAGACATGTAGATTTCCTACAGATCTGACACCTTTAATTAAAAAAATAATAATAAAAATAATAATGTGGGTCCATCGGCTGTGTGTAGGTCAGACAAGTTTTCATCCCTGTTTCAGTTTTACAGTCAGAGATCTCGCAACATTTTACAGAAAGGGTTAACTACCCCAGTATTAGAAACTTGCATTTACTTTACTTACGGTTCAGGGGTGTACAGGGGGTCTGAACTGTGCCTCACATATTGGGTGCAATGGAAAACCCGAAATGCTAAACCAGCCAAGAAGTCTCTAGGAGATAAATATCCGGCGACAGGTCGGATTGTGAATCCTGTGCGTTCTGCAAAAAAAATATCGAAATGTCAATATCTGTGCCAAGTCCAAAACTGAGCTGTATCTGTTGTTACCCCTGCTGTACCCTAAATATCACATACACCTGCCGGTCTGGCCATCAGCGGGTTCCCATATGGACCCTTCCTATTACACTGACGTCCTAATCATTATTTTACCTTTAAGAAATCTGGAAACGTCTTCTAGTTGGGGAATATTATCTTCCCGGTATCCGCAGTGTTTGGTCAATAGCGGAAGGTTCTTGAGATATTCTCGGCAGGCGTGGGATGGGTATAATTTATTCAACTCTCGAAAAACTGTGCCCCAAGTCTTCACCTCCTCTTCAGTAAATTCAATACGAGGTATTGGGTCCCCGCTGTGAAAGATTGGTTACTATAGTTACCATAGAATGCATTGTAATACTAAGATTACTAGTGATTTATATCATAAATGAATAATAATAATAATAATACTAATATCCTGTAATGGCGGTTTGGTGTATAGGCCATACTAGAGAGAGACACTTTATCCCGGTGTCGTCTGTATGGACAGTGCGGTGGGATCTGCTGCCTCAGCTGAAATTAATGGCCTTAAGCAAAAATATTCACAGGACGCTGGTCCAGTGGTCGGCCTACCAGAGCCATGTGAACCTTCTCCTACCGGCCGGTATCTCTGATTTGCAGCCCCAACGCAATGTGATGTGTGCATTATGCCGCCATAATGACGTAGAAGAAGCATTGGGGATGCCGGCAGGTAGTAGGTGGCTCCTAAGGTTCTGAACCGGTGGCCATGGACTGCTAGACGAGGGTCCTGAGAATCTTTTTGCTAAGGTTTTTTTTAACTTTTTATCCCCTTTAGATTGAAGCCACAGTGCACATGCTCAACCGCTGCTCCATTCATACCCTATGGGATTGCTAAGCTCTGTGCTCAGCTTTTTTCGCAACCTCCTGGACAATGAATGGAGCGGCAGTCACGCGTGCCCCATTCTAAGAGTGTTAAACATTTCTGGTCTGCAAATCAGTACTCGGACCACCATTGCTCAGTAAGTTATTACTGGGTATCAGTGATAACTTTTCTTCACTTGACAACCCCTTTAGCTATCCCACCTTTTAATGACACTGAGAAGACTCTGCTTATTCTGTCAATGTCTGTACAGCAAAGCTGTCAGGAGAAATGCCAAAAACAGGAGATGTGAGTCTATAGTGTGTGCTCTAGTGGTCAATGTGGAAGCTAGATTTTTTTTTAATTAATTTTATAATAAACCCATAAAGCAATATTAATTTATTTTTATGAGGTGATAAATATTAATTTGTTTGAATAACGTGGACATCCCCGTTACTATGCATGCATTCATAAGACTGTACACCTACTATCTGTAGTTCATGGCCACATCTGCAAAGTACTTTCTTCTCTTGCGATACACATTGTCCTTGAAACCCTATGGGGAAAAAATGAAAAGGATCAATGGTAGAAATCATAAAATATAAGTCTAACCCCAGAACTGACGAGGACCCCAGCAATGACCCTTGGGTGAGAAGTTCTGGTCCGTATTCTAATAATCTGCTGACTTTAGGGTTAGTGGTCCTCTAGGAGTGCACACTGGAGCGGAGCTTTTACTTACAGGGTGGTCTGCATCCAGGTCAGATCCGTACATCAGCACTCTGTTCGCGCATTTATCCAGGTCAGAGATTTTGGTAGGAAACCAAGGAACACTTTCCATGTCTATTAAAAAAAAAAAAAAGTACATTTTTGTTATAGTATTTTCATTTTTAAATATACCGCATTTTTTTAAATATATTTTTATTGCATTATTATTATTTTTTTTTTGTTAAATAAAAAGTATTCTGTTTCATCCAGGAAAGCTACGGGGATGCAATCTTCCCATTTTGATTCCCTCCCGCCACGACTGCAGAATTTAAAGGGCATCACCAGTTAATCAAGATCTCAAATGTTAGGGCTAGACACGAAGGGGAGAGGCATGACATTGATGCTCCTTCCCTTCATGTCTAGCCCCAACATATGATATCAGGATTAACTGATGATGCCCTTTAAATTCTGCAGGACTTTTACTAGGGGACAGTTTTTTCTGGAGTGTTCCTTTAAAAAAAAAAAAAAGAAATGAAGGGATTATGGGGTATGGAGTGCATACGCATTTGGGAAAGTTGTAAATTAAAGAGATATACACTTATATCCTATCAATCATCTGCAGAAGAGTGAAGATTCCTATGTCTGACATCTTCGCTCTTACCGTCCTCCTCAACGCTGAAGTTTTCCGGGGGATTCATGGAGATCAGATTGACGTGTGGCCGGAGAAGCTGGAAGATCTCATTCAGCTGCTCTCTGCTACTGTCACAGTCCAGGAAGATCTCAAACTCCGAATTTCTTCTTTTTGATTTTCGGGATTCAATGTGAATGAGATTAACATGCTTTTCCTAAGGAGAACAGACATACAATACAGATTTCATGATACAGGTGATCGATTACCGGTCATTGTTTTATTTTCTTATATGAAATGTGTATAATAAGTATATATAGTAATGGGGCATCCTTTCTCTAAATACTTCTATACTTCTAGAGTGGAAATTGGAGCCTTTAAAACTTTCCAGCTGCTAATGAAAATTCCCTTTTCATCATTCTTCCGGTTTCTATCATCTCATTATTTTCTGCAGTTTGTCAAGATTTGTAAATGATAACAGAACCTCTCTGACCTCTCCTCCTTGCTTACCAAAATCCCGCTCCCGCACTGTCTGTCTGCCATTTCAGCCTTCTTTTCTGCTCGCTTTCTACAACTGAACATGGACAAAACAGAATTCATCATCTTTCCCCCATCTCACTCTACCCCTCCACCAGACCTATCCATCAATGTCAATGGCTGCTCACTACCCCCAGTCCCACACGCCCGGTGCCTCGGGGTGATCCTCGACTCTGCCCTCTCTTTCAAGCCACATATCCAAGCCCTTGCCTCCTCCTGTCGTCTCAAACTCAAAAATATTTACCGGATCCGTGCTTTCCTTGACCGCAACACTGCAAAAACGCTAGTGCATGCCCTTATCATCTCCCGCCTCGACTACTGCAACCTCCTACTCTCTGGACTCCCCTCTAGCACTCTGGCACCACTCCAATCCATCCTACTCTCTGCTGCCCGACTAATCCACCTGTCCCCCGCTATTCCCCAGCCTCTCCCCTGAGTCAAGCCCTTCACTGGCTTCCTATCGCCCAGAGACTCCAGTTCAAAACCCTCACACTGACATACAAAGCCATCCACAACCTGTCTCCTCCATACATCTGTGACATGGTCTCCCGGTACCTACCTACACGCGACCTCCGATCCTCCCAAGACCTCCTTCTCTACTCCCCTCTCATCTCTTCTTCCCATAACCGCATCCAAGACTTCTCCCGTGCTTCCCCCATACTCTGGAACTCTCTACCCCAACACATCAGACTTGCGCCTACCATAGAAACCTTCAAAAATAACCTGAAGACTCATCTCTTCCGACAAGCCTACAGCCTGCAGTGATCCTCAACCTACTGAACAGCCGTACAGCCAGCTCTTCCCTCTCCTAGTGTATCCTCACCCACCCCCTGCAGACTGTGAGACCTCGCGGGCAGGGTCCTCCCTCCTTATGTACTCGTGTGCCTTGTTATCTGCTCATGTTTAATGTATTTGTCTATATCTGCCCCGTATTCACATGTAAAGCGCCATGGAATAAATGGCGCTATAAAAATGTATAATAATAATAAATAATAATAGAACATAAATATAAAACCATAAAGGAAACGTCAGAAACCGGTCACAATCTACCTGAAAAAGTCTGAGCGCTTTCACGAGTCCTCCAACTTCATTTTTCAGGGAAAATATCACAGAAGCTCGGCTCCTTTCAGCCACACTCTCATTATTTTCTTTGTTGTCTTCGTTCTTCATATAATTTGATTTATTGAACTGGAAGATACATCATGGATATATTTGTGCATACTTATAAACCAGTTTGCGGCAGCACACAATGTACGAAGATAAATGCAAACATTAAATATGTGACATTTGGACGGATTACTGCTATATAGAATATACTTATCAAATAAAGGAATTTAGTGCACAATGCGGCCAATTCATGTGAGCCCACTAACCATGACAGGGCGACACCTCTCCAATATTACCCAACTATTTATATCAGAGCCCACCAGCCATGACAATGTGACACCTCTCCAATAGGACCCTAACCATTTCTATCAGAGCCCACCAGCCATGACAAGGTGACGCTTCTCCAATAGGACCCCAACCATTTCTATCAGAGCCCACCAGCCATGACAAGTTGACGCTTCTCCAATAGGACCCCAACCATTTCTATCAGAGCCCACCAGCCATGACAGGGCGACACCTCTCCAATAGTACCCCAACTATTTCTATCAGAGACCACCAGCCACGACAATGTGACACCTCTCCAATAGGACCCTAATCATTTCTATCAGACCCCACCAGCCATGACAAGGTGACACTTTCCCAATAGGACCCTAACCATTTCTATCAGAGTCCACCAGCCATGACAAGCTGACACCTCTCCAAAATGACCCCAACCATTTCTATCAGAACCCACCAGGCATGACAAGCTGACACCTCTCCAAAATGACCCCAACCATTTCTATCAGAGCCCACCAGCCATGACAAGGTGACACCTCAACAATAGGACCCCAACCATTTCTATCAGAGACCACCAGGCATGACAAGCTGACACCTCTCCAAAATGACCCCAACCATTTCTATCAGAGCCCACCAGCCATGACAAGGTGACACCTCAACAATAGGACCCCAACCATTTCTATCAGAACCCACCAGGCATGACAAGCTGACACCTCTCCAAAATGACTCCAACCATTTCTATCAGAGCCCACCAGCCATGACAAGGTGACACCTCAACAATAGGACCCCAACCATTTCTATCAGACACATCTCTCTCAGGCCAAAAGCCTACAAACTTAAAGGGCAGGTTGTATCCAACGTACATGCATATATATCTGTACCTCAATCCGTTTCCATGTAGCAGACTCTACATATATACTGTAATGCTAAATCTGTTCGGACAGTCCCCTGAGGTCCCGTGTTGACTGCTACATACAAATATAAAGTGTATTATGCATTTATATGAGATGGTAAGAAGTAAGCTGCAGCACCTCTATCTGCCATGTTTACCTCTGTGCTCTCCATTTCTGTTACTACGTAAGATGCCGGCACTTTGACCCAGATACATCCTTAGCAGCTCTGAAGAGTAGTGTTAGAAAATGTATTGGGCTTGTGCACTGGGTCGTGTTTGTTTTCTAGTGAGCACAATAAGGTTCATTTTCCCAATGCGGCCATTGTAAAATTAATGTAAAGTCATGTAACTGTTGCAAATTTGCAAGAATGCTTGCGATATCAGCAGTCTGTCTTCAAAGTGTGAATACTCCCTGAGAACTTCCTTGGATATTATAGAAAATAATCTTATATATCCGGGGATCAGTGCTGCCTCCCTCTTTATATCTGCACCACTGTCTGTTTCTCTTTGCACACGTGTGACTAGACTTGGAGCTTAGGCTATGTGCACACGTTCAGGATTTCTTGCAGAAAATTCCTGAGAAAAACCTGAAATTTTCTGCAAGAAATCTGCATGCGTTTTTTGCGCGTTTTTGCCGCGTTTTTGATGCTTTTTTTTTCCCGGACATTTCCCAATGCATTTTAGGCTATATGCACACGTTCAGGAATTCATGCAGAAAATTCCTGTGGAAATCCGGACATTTCTGCCAGATTTCCGCAAGAAATCCGCATGCGTTTTTTTGCGCGTTTTTTCCCCGGACATTTCCCAATGCATTAGACAGTGGGAAATCCGTGAAAAAAAACGCAAAATTAATGAACATGTTCATTATTTTTTCCGCAATGCGTTTTTAGTGCAGAAAAACGCACATCATGTGCACAAAAATTGCGGATTCCATTATAAATGATGGGATGCTTAATGTATGCAGATTATTTGCGGTTTTATAGCGTTTTTATAGTGCAAAAACGCTAAAAAAACGCAAATAATCTGCAATGTGTGCACATAGCCTTATAGTGGGAAATCCGCAAAAAAAACCACAAAATTAATGAACATGCTGCTTTTTTTTACCACGATGTGTTTTTTTCGCGAAAAAAAAAAAGCATCATGTGCACAAAACATGCGGAATTCATTCTAAATGATGGGATGCATATTGCATGCTGTTTTTTGCAGTTTTATCGCGTTTTTATCGCGAAAAAAACGCGAAAAATCAGCAACGTGTGCACACAGCCTTACACATCGGACACATTCTCCCGTGTCCTTCTTAAGAAGTCTGCAGATGAGATTTCACTTAATCCCTCGCTTTCTAAACCATCCACATTCAGGCGATGGAAAGGTTCAGACACTGCTTTATCCAGTGTTGTCAGCTTCTCTTTCATTCATGGGCTCCATTACCACTAAGCACTGGAGGTCCAGCGCCTAGGGTGGCAATTTGTTGGGGGTGGCAACTTGCTATTAAGAAAATCAGCACATTTCTTTGTTTTGCAACTGTCTCCCCTGTTTTCCACCAGCTTTGGTATTAAGACTCTTTTGTATAGGTGCATGTGGTGAGAGGAGTTGTAATGGGAAGTGCTGCAGTTGGGACAGGAGGGAGCTGCTCCTGATTGATGGAGACAATCAGCAGGACAGAGTCAGCGGCTTCCCCGGTGAGGCTGCTATGGGTGCAGGCAGAGACTATGCTCATTAGTCCCAATCCTCTCACCGCTTCTCCCCTAGGACAACTATAGATAATATTGCATTCAGTTTTCTACAGGTAATGTCAGAACAGGTTGTTGGTGGGCAGCACGGTGGCTCAGTGGTTATCACTGTATGGTGGCTCAGTGGTTAGCACTGTACGGTGGCTCAGTGGTTAGCACTGTACGGTGGCTCAGTGGTTAGCACTGTATGGTGGCTCAGTGGTTAGCACTGTATGGTGGTTCAGTGGTTAGTACTGAATGGTGGCTCAGTGGTTAGTACTAAATGGTGGCTCAGTGGTTAGCACTGTATGGTGGCTCAGTGGTTAGCACTGTATGGTGGCTCAGTGGTTAGTACTGAATGGTGGCTCAGTGGTTAGCACTGTATGGTGGCTCAGTGGTTAGCACTGTATGGTGGCTCAGTGGCTAGCACTGTATGGTGGCTCAGTGGTTAGCACTGTATGGTGGCTCAGTGGTTAGCACTGTATGGTGGCTCAGTGGTTAGCACTGCAGCTTTGCAGCGCTGGGGTCCTGGGTTCAAACCCCACCAAGGACAACATCTGCAAAGAGTTTGTATGTTCTCTCCGTGTTTGCGTGGGTTTCCTCCAGTTTCCTCCCACATTCCAAAGACATACTGGTAGGGAATTTAGATTGTGAGCCCCAATGGGGACAGCGATGATAATGTATGTAAAGCGCTGAGGAGTAAGCGCTATATAAGCAAAGAGTAATAATAATAATAATAATAATAATAATAAAGCCATACTGATTAATACTTAATCAGAGCACCGCATGAAGACCCCCCACAGGCCGCCCCAGAGCACGACCAGATCATTAACTCAAAACTGAAAATAAAGATTACACAACAACCACAAGACGGATTTCATCACCAGGTATCGTTGTAAATCAGTATAACGGCGCCAAACTGACACTGTCTGTAGGTTACTGTGCACAAACCTGCTGACGGGTTCCCTTTAAACACATTTGCAGCAGCTACACATCTGGTAGTTTGAAGACACAAAAGAGAATAGTAAAACCAAAAACACTCAGTTTGAAAAAATGTTGCAGTAATCCGCAAGTGCTAGTAAAAGATGTAAAAAACAGGGTATTTGGTTGATACATTTTTTGCAAAAAATGTATACTAAGCTGCTCTACCAATCTTCACGGTATACCCTTATCAGAGCAGTCCTAACTAATGTATGCAATCCCTATCTGATGTATTTAAAAACCTGATCATCTGTATATAACCTGTGTGAACAGGGTTCAGAGAGGAAAAATCCATGTGTGCATACAGGGCAGAACAGCTTTTGTGCAGATAGCCCAAGAGGAGTGGTGGAACTCCCCAGTCTTGTAGACACAAGAGAACAATTATGGAAACAGGAACACATGGGCTACTTGCACAGTGAACAAGTCTGTATGATCATGTTCACACACCACCAAGAAACCTGAAGACACAAAAGAGAATAGTAAAATAGGACTGCTCTGATAAGGGTATACCGTGAAGATTGGTAGAGCAGCTTAGTATACATTTTTTGCAAAAAACGTATCAACCAAATACCCTGTTTTTTACATCTTTTACTAGCACTTGCGGATTACTGCAACATTTTTTCAAACTGAGTGTTTTTGGTTTTACTATTCTCTTTTGTGTCTTCAGGTTTCTTGGTGGTGTGTGAACATGATCATACAGACTTGTTCACTGTGCAAGTAGCCCATGTGTTCCTGTTTCCACATCTGGTAGTTTGCGGCAATGTATCAGTCGAGAGCCCAGACTGTTTAGCTCCTAGATGGTTGCATAGACTGGATACAATATTGTATCTAATAAAAGAGCAGGACCGGCAGCACAAACTATATTAGAAATGTAATCACTATGTACTAAAAAGTTTCAAAATGCTGAAACTTCTTTAAGAAAACCAAATAATTTCCTATATACTGCACAGTTACATTCAGAATATATATATATATATATATATATATATACAAATATTGCCCCATTTGTGTAATCAATCATTTCACGTATAAATAAACCTGTGCCTGTTTATGAAATGATTGATTAAACAAATGTTGCGATATTTGCTCAGCGTCTCATTCTCGCTGTGTCTACATTTGCAATGTAATTAGTTTCCTCTGATAACGACTCGCAGTTTGTCCTGTCGCTGCTGATAATTTTTTCTACGTTATTTAATGAGTTTCTGAGAAACAGAGCAACAAATCTAATGAAGACAATAAAATATAAAGTGTGTACAGGAGTCTAGCAACCGGATTCTCCAGTGTCCTGACCGATCTGCTGGTAAAGAATCCACTGTGCCGAGTGATTGGTCCTGAACGTATACGCTGCAAATTTGTGTAAATGTATCAGAGCAGAATTTGTCATTTTAATCTTTAGGATGTCTTGTTAATAGTTCTATGCCAAGCACCAGATTATGAGACTTGTGGAGTCAGTGTTGTGACAGAAGACAAACCGAGCTCTGCTACATCTGACAAGCAAATTATCAATGCTTTTTTTTTTTTTTTTTCTTCATTTTTCCAGTCATAATCAGTGTTTTCATGTAATTTAAAAAAACATTAGTAATAAAAGAATGATAATTACTATAAATTACATTAAATATACTTGCCAACAAGATGAAATATTTTATTGTTTAATGAGAATAAATTACTTAGAATTAAAAAAAAAAATTGAACAAAAATTTACAAGATATTTAGCCACTATTTTGTTCTTACCTCATTATTTATCTGGTTATCATCAAAACTTATGTTCATGGAGTCAAAGGACTTTACTCTGCGGGGTCTGTCGGCTCGGCGGTTGTACATGCCTCTGTGGATGCAGCAGAGGGCACGGTGCTCGGTGTGTAGTGCACGGTCTGGGTGACACTAGATCTTCTCATCACCCTGCGCCCGGCACAAGTATTTATACTGAGGAGGGGGGCGATTGTCATAATCCCTGCCAGAAGCAAATGGAAAATAAAATGGGAGAGATCAACGTCAAAGGTGACATTAGCAGCAGCTCATTAGTATTCAATAATGAAGGTAAATAGGATGACGGGTCCCCGGCTCCCAAAAATAAGGAGGAACGCTCGTGATTGGAAATAAGTGATATCATGAAGGACATGGGAAATTTCATATGTAAAGCGGGTGTCACAATTTGCCAACGATAAATGTGGACATGTTCTAGTTCTATTTTCACACAATTAAAGTATTTTGTTGAAAGAGAAAGATAAATGTGATGGATGGATTTCAGATGGAAGATTGATAGATATGAGATGATAAATAGAGGATAGAGTTCAGATAGATGAGAGAAGAGCCATCGATATGAGACAGATGTGATAGAAGAAATATCAGGATTTTGAAATTATAGATAGATAGATAAGCACATAAGAAGTAAAAGGGTTATCCGGTATTTTTATATTGATGGTCTATCCTTAGGATAGGTCATTGGTATTAGATCCGTGGAGGTAACCCATGGCGGCACCCCTGCCGATCAGCTGCTTCCAGTGCTGTTGGGTCCGGATGTGCAGGGTTGTAGAGCGGAAAAGCCCTGCTCCATCAACTGCATAGTGGCTGCCATTTAAATGGCAGCAGATGTGCAATAACCAGCCGCGGACACTACGCAGTTGACAACGAAGTACTGTGTAGTTTTGCAACTGATCACATTTGGCCAACAATGGGAATAACTGATCGGTTGGGGTGGCGGGTGTCTAAGGATAAGCCATCAATATTGGGGCTTGTGCAGATGGCCATAATATAGGTCTGAGTGCAATCCGAAAAAATATTGGGCCGCACTAGAACCAATGTTATGATACAGGGCAGTGCCCATGCTTGAAAAATTGCTGCATGGCCAAGTTTGATCCAATATTCTCATCGCATTCAGCCAGTGAGTCCATGGAAACCATTGGACTGCACTCAAGTGACATCTGAGTGCAGTCCAATTTCCACAAACTGGCACAATGGAGAATATGTTGAATTTTTTTTTTTCTCTCCAATCTTCTCATCCAAGAGAATCAGGTTGCACTCTTATGTAGTATAATTGAACCGATTTTGACAGATGACAAAAAATATGTCCGTCTGCACCTAGTCTTAACATACTGATCAACCCCTTTAAAGCAGCACTAATATAAGGCAATGTGGGTGCAAGACAATTTACCAGTTGTCCTGATAATTATATTGTGACTAAACACAAGTCCAATTTTTTTTCTTCTAGAGATGGAGTCCTGCTTTTTTCCCCTTGGAATAGATAGAAGGATATAAAAGAGATATACGGATATGACATACATATAGGAGCCTAGATAAATGTCAGACAGCTGAGATGGATGGATGGATGGATGGGGGGACGGACGAACATACTACAGAAATATAAACATTATATATTCTATGTAATCATTATTTTCTTTCTTTTTTTTTCTTAAGAAACCTGCCAGCACATTTTCATATAGAAAAAATGCTATGGGCAAAATAGCCCCAAACAGATCGGATCCCCCAGAAATATATAATAGATTTCATCATACTTAAGGTGTGATATTTTACTCTATTCTTGTACGTAGGAGACGATATTACGGAACTTCTGGAACATACGGTAACAGGAAAAAAACATCTTCTTAAGATCAAGGGAATAATAATATTTGCTGAGACCTGATATTATTATTATTATTTATTATTATAGCGCCATTTATTCCATGGCGCTTTACATGTGAGATTCAGTTGTGATTATTTTGTTTCTGACTGAGCCGTCTCCTCCCTTTCTGCCCTTGTCCTATTGATCTAATGACCCCGTATTGTAGGGAATCTGACTAGTCCTTAATCCGGTGTTTCCAGTCCTCGGCCTTCGTACATTTCCACTATGGAGTGATCAGGAGTGTGTCCGCTCAGCACCTTGTCATTCAGCTTTTTCATGGATGTGTATTTCTGCAGTTTTCTGTGTGGACCTGAATGGCAGCAGCTGCTCAGATGACAGATGCTGAGTATGGAGGGAGCTGTCCAGCCAGGGAGGTGCTGAAACTTCTCCAACCACCCACAGGACCCAGTCTGGGGAACACAATAGAAGCTTGAAAATTCTTCCAAAAATGTCCTGTATCCAAGGATAAACACTGAATACCATTCACAGGCTGATCAGAATTTTTTTAAAGGCCCCTTTGCACATGCAAACTGGGGGCGGATGAATGTTGTTCTCCCCGTGTTTGTGAGGGTTTCCTCTGGGTTCTCCGGTTTCCTCCCACACATCCTGGAAAACAATGTGAGCCCCGATGGTGACGATAAAGTGCTGTGCATTATGTTAGCGCTATGCAAAAAGTATAAAAGTGCAGCCACCACTAGAGGGAGCTGAGGAGCTGACTGCATACCGGGATGTTATTCGGCTCCATGTATGCAGGTTTGGAGCTCTGGATCAGGAAACTAGAAGCGCTTTAAACCCAGGTCACTTATTTCCTGCTGTTTTTAGCGTTCTAATCCGGGAGACACTCTTGTAAAGAGCGAGCAATCCGTGTCTAATGACTGCATATTGTGTCGTGTCAATGTACTGCCCTCTGTGACTATATCTGGTCAAACAGACGTCAGCGCTCGTTGTCCCAACACGGAAATGTATCTGTGCAGGAAGAGAAGGTGTTTACACACTGAGACGAATGACGGGGTGATGGCGGTGTATACACGGAGCTCATTTATAAAGGATGTTTTCGATAGTGAAGTTTATATGATAGCGGAACAATCAGGATAGGTGGTAATAGTGACGTTAGTAATGGTGACACAAATAGGGGGCTCACCTGGGAGGGGTGTATATGTTGTGCATTTATGTTCATCAGCCTTATAATGACAGAAAAATGTAAATTCACGGTAATCAGTTT
The DNA here is from genome assembly GCF_032444005.1 of Ranitomeya imitator. Lineage (NCBI taxonomy): Eukaryota > Metazoa > Chordata > Amphibia > Anura > Dendrobatidae > Ranitomeya > Ranitomeya imitator. The sequence goes on from NC_091290.1 coordinate 20,921,821, forward strand.
ATTTCAATTCCTCTTCATTTTGAAGACATTAGTTTACTGTCGGTGAAGAAAAACACTTCTGTTACTTTGAGGCCACAAATCCGGATATCCTTTGTCCTAATTTCATTTAATAAGTTGATACAACTGTATGTAGTCATCCTGCTCCTCTCTTCAGTATCGATAGTATAAAATGTACATGATGCAATACATTTTCCTAGGTTAATAATGGTAATAGATCAATAAAAATAGGACGTAATATGGATGATCAGTATAGGTTCTGGTTTTTATCGCACAATGGGGCTTATTCATCAAAACTTTTAAACCAGTAAAAAGTTTTGAAAAGTTGCATAATTTGGGGGTAACTTGAGGTTATGCTAAAATGATGTGACTTTTGTCATTCTCATTATATATTTGCCCATTTTTTGCTGCATTCTCAAAAGACAGACACTCACCCTACAGACATTGTGAACTATTCAGTAACATTGGTCTGTGTGGTATCTGATGTTAACACTGACAGCATTTTTACACACCGTGGCATGTAAACGTTTGGGCACCTCTGGTCAAAATTACTGTTATTGTGAATAGTTAAGCAAGTTGCAGATGACATGATCTCTAAAAGGCCTAAATTTAAAGATAAAGGAAAACACAAAAGTTTTGGCACCCTGCATGGTTAGTCCCTAGTAGCGTCCCCTTTTGCAAGTATCACAGCTTGTAAATGCTTTTTGGTGCCAGACAAGAGTTTCAATTCTTGTTTGAGGGATTTTTATCCATTCTTCCTTTGACAATTCTTCCAGTTCTGTGAGATTCCTTGGTCATCCTACATCCTCTGCTATTTTGTGGTCTACCCACAGATTTTCAATGATGTTCAAATAAGGGGACGGTGAGGGCCATTGTAAAACCTTCATCTTGCGCCTTTTGAGGTCATCTATTGTGGACTGTGACGTGTTTAGGACCATTGTCCATTTGTAGAAGCCATCATCTTTTCAACTTCGGCTTTTTTACAGATGGTGTTCTGTTTGCATCAAGAATTTGTTGAAAAATCATTTAATCCATTCTTCCCTCTACCTGTCAAATGTTCCCTGTGCCATTTGTTGCAACACAACCCGAAAACATGATTGATCCACCCCCATGCCTAATTGTCTCCACACATACCTTTGATCATTGTGGTCAAAGAGTTCTATTTTACCCTCATCGGTCCACAGGACTTGTTTCCAAAATGCATCACATTTGTTTAGATGTTCTTTTGCATATTTCTGATGCTGAATTGTATGGTGAGGATGCAGGAGAGGTTTCCTTCTGATGACTCCTTCCATGAAGGCCTTATTTGTGCAGGTGTTTCTGAACAGTAGAACAATTTATCGCAACTCCAGAGTCTGCTAAATCTTTCTGAAGGTTTTTAGCTGTCAAGTGGGGGTTCTGATTTGCCTCTCTAGCAGTCCTACCAACAGCGCTCACTGAAATTTTGCTTGGTCTTCCAGACCTTATCTTGAACTCCACTGTTCCTGGTAACTTCCGTTTCTTGATTACATTTCAAACCGAGGAAAGAGCAGCTTGAAAATGCTTTACTACCTTCTGATTGCCTTCTCCTGTTTTGCGGCCTCCACTATTTTCAGAGTACTAGGCAGCTGCTTAGAAGAACAAATTGCTTTTTTTTTTTGGCACAAGGTTAGAGGAGGCTGGGTTTTTATAAAGCTGGGAAATTTACATCACCTGGTCTTTCCTAACGATGATACTGAACAAGTCGTAACCCTATCAGGCTAATTAAGGGCTGAAACCTTGGTCAAAGTTATCTAAGCACACAAATCTCCAAGGATGCCCAAACTTTTCTATCGGCCCATTTTCTTTTTTTTTCATTTTTAAATGTAAAGATGACATATATATATTTTGCCCATCTTAAACTTTAGGCCTTTTATAGATCATTTCATCTTCAACTTGCTTACCTGGGTACAATAACAGTAATTTTGACCAGGGGTGCCCAAACTTTTACATGCCGCTGTAAAATGTGCTTGTCTGAGCCCTTTAATTAGCCTCCTTGCATCCTTCCTTCACATTTGCCATTCCAACCCTCCATTCTGCCACAAGTCTACAGTTCTTCATTGTAGGGAGAAGGGACCTTAAATAAGATTAATTAGAGACAGTAAGGATAATGAGAAAGGCTCGTCTTATCCTCTGAAGGTGGTGAGCGGTCTGGGGTGCAGCAGACGCTCTTAAAGAGACTTTACTCTGTAATGTGAGAACTTTCCAGCCGCTTGTAGTGAGTTTACAGTAAAATATGTGGGAGATGAAATCCTTCTACAGACGGGATTAGTTGAGTCTATAATCCCAGATCTGCTGAGCACTTATTCGCACCCTGTCTCTCCTCGCTCTCATGCTGGGATTCTCATGTATCCCTTAATCTTCTTTTGGACACAAGGGCAGTAGTGCCAAGAGCCGGTCACTGGCGTTCACCTGCGGTGATGATAGATCTGGGGGACAGGCTGCTAGACTGTCATTCTTGAAGACCCATATCCCAAAAAATAGAATTATTCACATATTGACTATGGGTTATCCAAAAATGTTGTTCCGAAGGAGGCAATAGATTTTTATGGAGAGCAGTTATATGTTGGAGAGTTGAGCAAATATGTTCGGAATCAGTCGCCGAATCTGAATTTGCCAGATCGGTACCCTATTCGTGCCGAATTTATGTTTGACGATCGATTCTGAACACATTCGATCATTTCTAATCCCATTGACCCCAATGACGTTTGGTATGTATTCGGCGAATATTGCAAATACGATATCCACCACCGATCACAATCGGAACCGAATTTTGAAAAATTCGCTCAACTCTACTTCTTACATGGCGCATACCGTGTACCTTCTACCATGGTGGCTCAATGGCGCTGCCAAGGATGTAACTATACCGGGTGCAGAGATTGCAGTCAAATGGGGCCCAAAAGATGTCTGTGACCAATACTAATAAAAATCTGTGATCTATTTGGGGGTCCTGTGGGAGAGTTTTCATTGGGGCTGTGAGCTGCAAGTAATGTTTTATTATCCTATCTCTTTAATTTTACATAATGAAACATTACAAGGAACCTGTTACCGCTGTTGTGTCAGGACTGTGCGGCTGCAGAGCAGAATACGCTGCCCCGCCGTGGAGACTGCAAAACATCCATCAAAGAGCGAGCGGGAGAGCGGCGATGTGGTTTCCTAATTAACTGTGATACTCAGCAGTTATTTATTCAGGTCCCGTCACAAAAGATCATCAAAGACAGCAATGCTCATTACTCTTTAATAAGTCACTAAAGACACTCGCCCACGTAAATAAAGAGGTACGTGCGCTCCCTGCCTCGCCACAGCCCCGACATCAAATAAACTGCTCCGAATATGCCCTCCTGTCCCCTCCGCCTGCTCATTAGTAGTAACTTGTATTAATCTCGTCCCTTTTCTGCTTTTACCAGTCTGCCAATCACATTATTTATTAGCGTTCCTTCTATGAGAAAACCCACAACTCCTTAAAAAAAAAAAAAAAAAAAAAAAAAAACCTAATGCACTACAACAACAAAAAATTCTCCTTCACACTTTTTTTTAAGACCTTTTTTCCCCCCCAACACAATTAGTAAAAGCTTTACATAAAGGCAGGTTTGCACTTCTAATTTATTCATATTATATTACAGCTAAAATTAAATACTCGGCAAAACTTTTAGGCAGGTGTGAAACAACTATTGCAATGTAAGAACACTAAAAAAAAGTGTTAATTTCTTTTTATCAATGAACAAATTGCAAAGCGAATGCGCTGTTTGCCTTCTTCAGTTCTTCTAGGCTTGAACAAAGTTTTTGAAGAAACTCAACAGGGAGGTTTTTTCCAAACATCTTGATGGGTAGGAGGTAGATAGTCATGAGGTGGATGAATAGACATGAGGTCGGTGTATCGTCGGGTAAATATGAGATGGGTGGGTAGATGGATAGTAGGGGGTACATAGGTATGAGGCTGATAGGGTTGGATTAGAGTTGAATGTTTCTGAGGTAGATGGACATATGAGATGGGTAGAGGGATCAGAAGTTGGTGGGATGTAGGTACTGTTGGGGGGATGTAGGTACTGTTGGGGGGATGTTGGTACTGTTGGGGGGATTTGCACTGTCCAGTTGATGGTACTTATTTCAATACTGAATTCATTTATCCCCCCTCGCTGTTCTCATACAGAGGTTTAGCAGCCCTATGTATTATATTGTTGATCTAATACCATTTTGGATTTTATGTTTGGTTACATACATATTATGGATAGTGATCAATGGTTATGGTTTAGAACTTCTCACTTGCTGCTGTATATTGACTGACTTGGTGTGAGTTGTAAAAATGGCAGCTTATCTGGGTTACTGCTGTCTTTCATGGATGGGTATGAAGGTTATGGGCAAGAGATAAATGGAAATTAATTATAGATGAGTAGAAGGATAAGAAGGGTATGAGGAGGAGGATGGCTGTTAGATGAGTAGAAAGCAAATGCATATTAGATGGCTAGGAGATAGATGGATATGAGGCAGATCTGAAGATATGAGATGGTTGGGTGGGTATGAGGTAGATGGATAGGAAGTATGTGGCAGATGGGCATTAGGTTGGTGGATAAGAAGTAGGTGGCAGATGGTATGAGTTTGGAGGATAAGAAGTAGGTTGCAGCTTGGTATGAGGTTAGTGGATAAGAAGTCGGAGGCATATAGGTATGAAATACATGGATAAGAAGTAGGTGGCAGATTGGTATGATGTTAGTAGATAAGAAGTAATTGACAGATGAGTATAAGGTTGGTGGATAAGAAGTAGGTGGCAGCTTGGTATGAGGTTAGTGGATAAGAAGTAGGTGGCAGATGGGTATGAGGTGTACGGATAAGAAGTAGTTTACAGATGGATATGAGGTAGATGGGTAAGAAGTAGGTGGCAGATGAGTGTGAGGAAGATTGATAAGAAGTTGGTGGCAGATGGGTATGAGCTTGGTGGATAAGAAGTAGGTGACAGATGGGTATGAGGTTGGTGGATAATAAGTAGGTGGCAGATGGGTATGAGGAAGATTGACAAGAAGTTGGTGGCAGATGGGTATGAGTTTGGTGGATAATAAGTAGTTGGCAGATGGGTATGAGGTTGGTGGATAAGAAGTAGGTGGCAGATGGGTATGAGGTTGGTGGATAAGAAGTAGGTGGCAGATGAGTATGAGGAAGATTGATAGGTGGCAGATGGGTACGAGGTTGGTGGATAAGAAGTAGGGGGCAGATGGGTATGAGGAAGACTGATAAGATGTTGGTGGCAGATGGGTATGAGGTTGGTGGATAATGAGTAGGTGGCAGATGGATGAGTGATGGTTATATGGGTACGAGTTTGATATGAAATAGAGATGGATAGATATCAGATGGGCGGATACATTTTGTATTTCTGAAGATAAACTGCAGATGTATGCAGAGTGTGCACACACACAGACGCTCTCTAATAGGAGACACTTGAGCTGGAATAAAACACACAATACTTATATTTTTCCTGGGATCGGATGCTTCCTATGCAGAGTAAACGTACAGGATCACTCTCCGCACTGTAGGATACGATTCATCTAATATTTGCATTTCATTTGTTTAATGAGATGCATAAATAATGTGGAGGAAACAGGACATGTTTATTCTTGGTACAATAGAGACCGAGCTACAGGCGCTTTGTATGGCGTAATGATATGATTGAGTAATGCCGCCTAATAGTGTCACTGTACTACACCTCTGCACTCGCCCGGGATTCTTATATTCATTGGTTTTTCTTGCCTAATGGCTATCACAGTGGCAGCTGTACAGGCGGCTGCTTTTAGATTTAGATTTTATAGAGGTAAATTTTCAAGCTTTTACAAAAACTTTGCAATTTTAGAAGATAACACAAACCCCTTTGATATCAAGATTATACAGCCGCTCTGACAGATTTCCAAGTAAGTACACCAGCCTCATCGGGTCCAAAAGATTTATTTGACTAACGTATACAGCTCATATTGTGTAATCTGGTGAACAGCCCACTTTAATGACAATAGTATGTGTGCGCCCCCAAACCCCCCGATGCATGATGCCCTTTAATTGTGAGACTTCCCCTTTAATTGTTAGTAAGATCAGTCAACTTGTGGTTTTCCAGCTGTTGTAAACCTCCAACCCCCCAGTATGTTCTTGCTCCTGACCGCTGGGAATTGTAGTTCTGTAACAGATGGAGAACCATCATCGTATTACTTGATGATGTAACGCCCAGCGGCGGCGACAGACATGTACGAAGCGGCAGATTTCCCCCGATAGACTGAATCTTTATCTTAATATGGAAATGTCAGCAATTTAATCATTAGTTGTAATTTATGTCTTGTACCCGGCAGTCAGCTGTGCAGTAACTCGGAGCTGGCCCCGCGCCAGCCGGAGGATCATTGCACATGGCACGTAGGCCGCGGTAATTAATCCGTGCACAGGACTGGCATCAGGAGCCATAGAAGATGTCGCACAGGACTGGCATCAGGAGCCATAGAAGATGTCGCACAGGACTGGCATCAGGAGCCATAGAAGATGTCGCACAGGACTGGCATCAGGAGCCATAGAAGATGTCGCACAGGACTGGCATCAGGAGCCATAGAAGATGTCGCACAGGACTGGCATCAGGAGCCATAGAAGATGTCGCACAGGACTGGCATCAGGAGCCATAGAAGATGTCGCACAGGACTGGCATCAGGACGGAGCCATAGAAGATGTCGCACAGGACTGGCATCAGGAGCCATAGAAGATGTCGCACAGGACTGGCATCAGGAGCCATAGAAGATGTCGCACAGGACTGGCATCAGGAGCCATAGAAGATGTCGCACAGGACTGGCATCAGGAGCCATAGAAGATGTCGCACAGGACTGGTATCAGGAGCCATAGAAGATGTCGCACAGGACTGGCATCAGGAGCCATAGAAGATGTCGCACAGGACTGGCATCAGGAGCCATAGAAGATGTCGCACAGGACTGGTATCAGGAGCCATAGAAGATGTCGCACAGGACTGGCATCAGGAGCAATAGAAGATGTCGCACAGGACTGGCATCAGGAGCCATAGAAGATGTCGCACAGGACTGGCATCAGGAGCCATAGAAGATGTCGCACAGGACTGGCATCAGGAGCCATAGAAGATGTCACACAGGACTGGCATCAGGAGCCATAGAAGATGTCGCACAGGACTGGCATCAGGAGCCATAGAAGATGTCGCACAGGACTGGCATCAGGAGCCATAGAAGATGTTGCACATGACTGGCATCAGGAGCCATAGAAGATGTTTCACTGTGTGATGCCCAAGGCCAAGTGTAAAGGGGAAAGAAGGGGTTCAGCCCCCACCATCAGTGACACCTCACTGCGCCCTCTGCTGGGGGTTGTGGGTTACAGCAGCCAGAAACTTATTGTATCTTATGTTGAACTTTCTCTACTTCAAGGGAGATGTTTCTCAGCAAAGGCCATAGCAATGAATGGTGACGATTCAGTAATCGAGATCTCTGCGCAGTCGCATTAATATACAGGTTAATGTTTATAAGTCCTGGGAATAAACGTCTACCTAGGCTAAGAAAACATGGCTGCCTTCCTCTAAACCAGTGTCCATGGGTTGTGTCTGCCATTACGTGTCAGGAGCTGAGCCCCAGTACAGAAACCAACCTGTAAATAAGTGTAAAAGGCCAACTCTATGGGGGACATCGTGGCACCGGCACATGGCCACCTATACATAGGGCCACCGGCAGATTATTGCCAGCAGTCCACCATTGCTACATCAGCCCTACAGCCGCCACCTGCACCGTCCTCCTCCTTCCTGCAGCTTCATCATAAGGCTGTGTGCACACGATGCAGAAACGCTGCGGATCCGCACTGTGATGTACGGGACAATGTTATTCAATGGGATAAAAAAAAAAAGCTGTGCAGATGGTGCGGAAAAATCAGTGCGGAATTGCTGCGGATTTCAAAGAAGTGCATGTCACTTCTTTTGTGCGGATCTGCAGCGTTTCTGCACCCTTCCATGTTAAAAATCCGCAGTGGCAAAAACCGCAGAAAATCCGCATCAATTCCGCATAAAAACCGTACAAAATCCGCGGCTGCGGATTCTGCCAGGAGCTGCGGATTTTGTGCAGAAAATTCTGCACCTCTTTTCCTATGTGTGCACATAACCTAAAACTCTTCCCCTCTGCCAGAATTTGCATTACCTCACTACAGCACTGTCCATTTATACACTTCTAAGTTATGCTGGGGCTTGTAGTACCTCACTATTGCACTGTGCATTTATACACCTCTAGGTTATGCTGGGGCTTGTAGTACCTCATTATTGCACTGTGCATTTATTCACCTATAGGTTATGCTGGGGCTTATAGTACCTCATGATTGCACTGTGCATTTATTCACCTCTAGGTTATGCTGGGGCTAGTAGTACTTCACTATTGCACTGTGCATTTATACACCTCTAGGTTATGCTGGGGCTTGTAGTACCTCACTATTGCACTGTGCATTTATACACCTCTAGGTTATGCTGGGGCTAGTAGTACTTCACTATTGCACTGTGCATTTATACACCTCTAGGTTATGCTGGGGCTTGTACTACCTCACTATTACACTGTGCACTTATACACCTCTAGGTTATGCTGGAGCTTGTAGTACCTCACTATTGCACTGTGCATTTATACACCTCTAGGTTATGCTGGGACTTGTAGTACCTCATTATTGCACTGTGCATTTATTCACATCTAGGTTATGCTGGGGCTAGTAGTACCTCACTATTGCACTGTGCATTTATACACCTCTAGGTTATGCTGGGGCTTGCAGTACCTCATTATTGCACTATGCATTTATGCACCTCTAGGTTATGCTGGGGCTTGTAGTACCTCATTATTGCACTGTGCATTTATTCAACTCTAGGTTATGCTGGGGCTTGTAGTACCTCACTATTACACTGTGCACTTATACACCTCTAGGTTATGCTGGGGCTTGTAGTACCTCAGTATTGCACTGTGCATTTATGCACCTCTATGTTATTCTGGGACTTGTAGTACCTCACTATTACACTGTGCGTTCATACACCTCTAGGTTATGCTGGGGCTTGTAGTACCTCACTATTACACTGTGCACTTATACACCTCTAGGTTATGCTGGGGTTTGTAGTACCTCAGTATTGCACTGTACATTTATGCACCTCTAGGTTATGCTGGGACTTGTAGTACCTCACTATTGCACTGTGCATTTATACAAATCTATGTTATTCTGGGACTTGTAGTACCTCAATATTACACTGTGCATTTATACACCTCTAGGTTATGCTGGGGCTTGTAGTACCTCATTATTGCACTGTGCATTTATACACCTCTAGGTTATGCTGGGGCTTGTAGTACCTCACTATTACACTGTGCACTTATACACCTCTAGGTTATGCTGGGGCTTGTAGTACCTCAGTATTGCACTGTGCATTTATGCACCTCTATGTTATTCTGGGACTTGTAGTACCTCACTATTACACTGTGCGTTCATACACCTCTAGGTTATGCTGGGGCTTGTAGTACCTCACTATTACACTGTGCACTTATACACCTCTAGGTTATGCTGGGGTTTGTAGTACCTCAGTATTGCACTGTACATTTATGCACCTCTAGGTTATGCTGGGACTTGTAGTACCTCACTATTGCACTGTGCATTTATACAAATCTATGTTATTCTGGGACTTGTAGTACCTCAATATTACACTGTGCATTTATACACCTCTAGGTTATGCTGGGGCTTGTAGTACCTCATTATTGCACTGTGCATTTATACACCTCTAGGTTATGCTGGGGCTTGTAGTACCTCACTATTGCACTGTGCATTTATACAAATCTATGTTATTCTGGGACTTGTAGTACCTCACTATTACACTGTGGGTTTATACACCTCTAGGTTATGCTGGGAATTGTAGTACCTCATTATTGCACTGTGCATTTATACACCTCTAGGTTATGCTGGGAATTGTAGTACCTCATTATTGCACTGTGCATTTATTCACCTATAGGTTATGCTGGGGCTAGTAGTACTTCAATATTGCACTGTGCATTTATTCACCTCTAGGTTATGCTGGGGCTTGTAGTACCTCACTATTGCACTATACACTTATACACCTCTAGGTTATGTTGGGGCTAGTAGTACCTCACTATTGCACTGTGCATTTATACACCTCTAGGTTATGCTGGGGCTAGTAGTACCTCAGTATTGCACTGTGCATTTATGCACCTCTAGGTTATGCTGGGACTTGTAGTACCTCACTATTGCACTGTGCATTTATACAAATCTATGTTATTCTGGGACTTGTAGTACCTCACTATTACACTGTGCATTTATACACCTCTAGGTTATGCTGGGGCTTGTAGTACCTCACTATTACACTGTGCACTTATACACCTCTAGGTTATGCTGGGGCTTGTAGTACCTCATTATTGCACTGTGCATTTATTTACCTCTAGGTTATGCTGGGGTTTGTAGTACCTCACTATTGCAGTGTGCATTTATACACCTCTAGGTTATGCTGGGGATTGTAGTACCTCATTATTGCACTGTGCATTTCTAAACCTCTAGGTTGTGCTGGGGCTTGTAGTACCTCACTGTTGCACTGTACATTTATACACCTCTAGGTTATGCTGGGCTTGTAGTTCCTCATATTGCACTGTGCATTTGTACACCTCTAGGTAATGCTGGGGCTTGTAGTACCTCATTATTGCACTGTGCATTTATTCACCTCTAGGTTATGCTGGGGCTTGTAGTACCTCACTATTGCACTGTGCATTTATTCACCTCTAGGTTATGCTGGGGTTTGTAGTACTTCACTATTGCACTGTGCATTTATTCACCTCTAGGTTATGCTGGGGCTTGTACTACCTCATTATTGCACTGTGCATTTATTCACCTCTAGGTTATGCTGGGGCTTGTAGTACCTCATTATTGCACTGTGCATTTATTCAACTCTAGGTTATGCTGGGGCTTGTAGTGCCTCAATATTACACTGTGCACTTATACACCTCTAGGTTATGCTGGGGCTTGTAGTTCCTCATATTGCACTGTGCATTTATTCACATCTAGGTTATGCTGGGGCTAGTAGTACCTCACTATTGCACTGTGCATTTATACACTTCTAGGTTATGCTGGGGCTAGTAGTACCTCAGTATTGCACTGTGCATTTATGCACCTCTAGTTTATGCTGGAACTTGTAGTACCTCACTATTGCACTGTGCATTTATACAAATCTATGTTATTCTGGGACTTGTAGTACCTCACTATTACACTGTGGGTTCATACACCTCTAGGTTATGCTGGGGCTTGTAGTACCTCACTATTGCACTGTGCATTTATACAAATCTATGTTATTCTGGGACTTGTAGTACCTCACTATTACACTGTGCATTTATACACCTCTAGGTTATGCTGGGGCTTGTAGTACCTCACTATTACACTGTGCACTTATAAACCTCTAGGTTATGCTGGGGCTTGTAGTACCTCACTATTGCACTGTGCATTTATTCACCTCTAGGTTATGCTGGGGCTTGTAGTACCTCACTATTACACTGTGCACTTATAAACCTCTAGGTTATGCTGGGACTTGTAGTACCTCACTATTGCACTGTGCATTTATGCACCTCTAGGTTATGCTGGGGCTTGTAGTACCTCATTATTGCACTGTGCATTTATTCACCTCTAGGTTATGCTGGGGCTTGTAGTACCTCACTATTACACTGTGCATTTATACACCTCTAGGTTATGCTGGGGCATGCAGTACCTCATTATTGCACTGTGCATTTATGCACCTCTAGGTTATGCTGGGGCTTGTAGTACCTCATTATTGCACTGTGCATTTATGCCCCTCTAGGTTATGCTAGGGCTTGTAGTACCTCATTATTGCACTGTGCATTTATTCACCTCTAGGTTATGCTGGGGCTTGTAGTACCTCATTATTGCACTGCATTTATTCAACTCTAGGTTATGCTGGGGCTTGTAGTACCTCACTATTGCACTGTGCATTTATACACCTCTAGGTTATGCTGGGGCTAGTAGTACCTCACTATTGCACTGTGCATTTATACACCTCTAGGTTATGCTGGGGCTAGTAGTACCTCACTATTGCACTGTGCATTTATACACCTATAGGTTATGCTGGGGCTAGTAGTACCTCAGTATTGCACTGTGCATTTATTCAACTCTAGGTTATGCTGGGGCTTGTAGTGCCTCAATATTACACTGTGCACTTATACACCTCTAGGTTATGCTGGGGCTTGTAGTTCCTCATATTGCACTGTGCATTTATTCACATCTAGGTTATGCTGGGGCTAGTAGTACCTCACTATTGCACTGTGCATTTATACACTTCTAGGTTATGCTGGGGCTAGTAGTACCTCAGTATTGCACTGTGCATTTATGCACCTCTAGTTTATGCTGGAACTTGTAGTACCTCACTATTGCACTGTGCATTTATACAAATCTATGTTATTCTGGGACTTGTAGTACCTCACTATTACACTGTGGGTTCATACACCTCTAGGTTATGCTGGGGCTTGTAGTACCTCACTATTGCACTGTGCATTTATACAAATCTATGTTATTCTGGGACTTGTAGTACCTCACTATTACACTGTGCATTTATACACCTCTAGGTTATGCTGGGGCTTGTAGTACCTCACTATTACACTGTGCACTTATAAACCTCTAGGTTATGCTGGGGCTTGTAGTACCTCACTATTGCACTGTGCATTTATTCACCTCTAGGTTATGCTGGGGCTTGTAGTACCTCACTATTACACTGTGCACTTATAAACCTCTAGGTTATGCTGGGACTTGTAGTACCTCACTATTGCACTGTGCATTTATGCACCTCTAGGTTATGCTGGGGCTTGTAGTACCTCATTATTGCACTGTGCATTTATTCACCTCTAGGTTATGCTGGGGCTTGTAGTACCTCACTATTACACTGTGCATTTATACACCTCTAGGTTATGCTGGGGCATGCAGTACCTCATTATTGCACTGTGCATTTATGCACCTCTAGGTTATGCTGGGGCTTGTAGTACCTCATTATTGCACTGTGCATTTATGCCCCTCTAGGTTATGCTAGGGCTTGTAGTACCTCATTATTGCACTGTGCATTTATTCACCTCTAGGTTATGCTGGGGCTTGTAGTACCTCATTATTGCACTGCATTTATTCAACTCTAGGTTATGCTGGGGCTTGTAGTACCTCACTATTGCACTGTGCATTTATACACCTCTAGGTTATGCTGGGGCTAGTAGTACCTCACTATTGCACTGTGCATTTATACACCTATAGGTTATGCTGGGGCTAGTAGTACCTCAGTATTGCACTGTGCATTTATACACCTCTAGGTTATCCTGGGGCTAGTAGTACCTCAGTATTGCACTGTGCATTTATGCACCTCTAGGTTATGCTGGGACTTGTAGTACCTCACTATTGCACTGTGCATTTATACACCTCTAGGTTATGCTGGGGCTTGTAGTACCTCACTATTGCACTGTGCATTTATACAAATCTATGTTATTCTGGGACTTGTAGTACCTCACTATTACACTGTGCGTTCATACACCTCTAGGTTATGTTGGGGTTTGCAGTACCTCATTATTGCACTGTGCATTTATTCACCTCTAGGTTATGCTGGGGCTTGTAGTACCTCACTATTGCAGTGTGCATTTATACACCGCTAGGTAATGCTGGGGATTGTAGTTTCTCTTCCTCATATTGCACTGTGCATTTCTAAACCTCTAGCTTGTGCTGGGGCTTGTAGTACCTCACTGTTGCACTCTGCATTTATACACCTCTAGGTTATGCTGGGGCTTGTAGTACCTCACTATTGCACTGTACATTTATACACCTCTAGGTTATGCTGGGGCTTGTAGTACCTCACTATTGCACTGTGCATTTATACACCTCTAGGTTATGCTGGGGCTTGTAGTACCTCACTATTGCACTGTGCATTTATACACCTCTAGGTTATGCTGGGGCTTGTAGTACCTCACTATTGCACTGTGCATTTATACACCTCTAGGTTATGCTGGGGTTTGTAGTACCTCACTATTGCACTGTGCACTTATACACCTCTAGGTTATGCTGGGGCTTGTAGTACCTCACTATTGCACTGTGCATTTATTCACCTCTAGGTCATGATGGGGCTTGTAGTACCACACTATTGCACTGTGCATTTATTCACCTATAGGTTATGCTGGGGCTTGTAGTACCTCACTATTGCACTGTGCATTTATACACCTCTAGGTTATGCTGGGGCTTGTAGTACCTCACTATTGCACTGTGCATTTATTCACCTCTAGGTTATGCTGGGGCTTGTAGTACCTCACTATTGCAGTGTGCATTTATACACCTCTAGGTTATGCTGGGGATTGTAGTTCCTCTTCCTCATATTGCAATGTGCATTTCTAAACCTCTAGGTTGTGCTGGGGCTTGTAGTACCTCACTGTTGCACTGTGCATTTATACACCTCTAGGTTATGCTGGGGCTTGTAGTACCTCACTATTGCACTGTGCATTTAGACCCCTCTAGGTTATGCTGGGGCTTGTAGTACCTCACTATTGCACTGTGCATTTATACACCTCTAGGTCATGCTGGGGCTTGTAGTACCTCACTATTGCACTGTGCATTTATACACCTCTAGGTTATGCTGGGGCTTGTAGTACCTCACTATTACACTGTGCATTTATACAAATCTATGTTATTCTGGGACTTGTAGTACCTCACTATTACACTGTGCGTTCATACACCTCTAGGTTATGCTGGGGCTTGTAGTACCTCACTATTGCACTGTGCATTTATACACCTCTAGGTTATGCTGGGGCTTGTACTACCTCACTATTACAATGTGCATTTATACTCCTCTAGGTTATGCTGGGGCTTGTAGTACCTCACTATTACACTGTGCATTTATACACCTCTAGGTTATGCTGGGGATTGTAGTACCTCATTATTGCACTGTGGATTTATTTACCTCTAGGTTATGCTGGGGTTTGTAGTACCTCACTATTGCACTGTGCATTTATTCACCTCTAGGTTATGCTGGCGCTTGTAGTACCTCACTATTGCACTGTGCTTTTATACACCTCTAGGTTATTTTGGGGCTTGTAGTACCTCACTATTGCACTGTGCATTTATTCACCTCTAGGTTATGCTGGTGTTTGCAGTACCTCACTATTGCACTGTGCATTTATACACCTCTAGGTTATGCTGGGGCTTGTAGTACCTCACTATTGCACTGTGCATTTATACACCTCTAGGTTATGCTGGGGCTTGTAACACCTCACTGTTGCACTGTGCATTTATACACCTCTAGGTTATGCTGGGGCTTGTAGTACCTCATCATTGCACTGTGCATTTATACACCTCTAGGTTATGTTGGGGCTCGTAGTACCTCACTATTGCACTGTGCATTTATACACCTCTAGGTTATGCTGGGGCTTGTATTACCTCACTATTGCAGTGTGCATTTATACACCTCTAGGTTATGCTGGGGCTTGTAGTACCTCACTATTGCACTGTGCACTAATACTCCTCTAGGTTATGCTGGGGCTTGTAATACCTCACTATTGCACTGTGCATTTATACACCTCTAGGTTATGCTGGGGCTTGTAGTACCTCACTATTGCACTGTGCATTTATACACCTCTAGGTTATGCTGGGGCTTGTAGTACCTCACTATTGCACTGTGCATTTATACACCTCTAGGTTATGCTGGGGTTTGTAGTACCTCACTGTTGCACTTTGCATTTATAAACCTCTAGGTTATGCTGGGGCTTGTAGTACCTCACTATTGCACTGTGCATTTATACACCTCTAGGTTATGCTGGGGCTTGTAGTACCTCACTATTGCACTGTGCATTTATACACCTCTAGGTTATGCTGGGGCTTGTAACACCTCACTGTTGCACTGTGCATTTATACACCTCTAGGTTATGCTGGGGCTTGTAGTACCTCATCATTGCACTGTGCATTTATTCACCTCTAGGTTATGCTGGGGTTTGTAGTACCTCACTATTGCATTGTGCATTTATTCACCTCTAGGTTATGCTGGGGTTGATAGTACTTCTCTATTGCACTGTGCATTTATACACCTCTAGGTTATGCTGGGGCTTGTAGTACCTCACTATTACACTGTGCATTTATACACCTCTAGGTTATGCTGGGGCTTGTAGTAACTCACTATTGCACTGTTCATTTATACACCTCTAGGTTATGCTGGGGCTTGTAGTGCCTCACTATTACACTGTGCATTTATACACCTCTAGGTTATGCTGGGGCTTGTAGTACCTCACTATTGCACTGTGCATTTATACACCTCTACGTTATGCTGGGGCTTGTAGTACCTCACTATTGCACTGTGCATTTATACACCTCTAGGTTATGCTGGGGCTAGTAGTACCTCACTATTGCACTGTGCATTTATTCACCTCTATGTTATTCCGGGACTTGTAGTACCTCATTATTGCACTGTGCATTTATTCAACTCTAGGTTATGCTGGGGCTTGTAGTACCTCACTATTGCACTGTGCATTTATACACCTCTAGGTTATGCTGGGGCTAGTAGTACCTCACTATTGCACTGTGCATTTATACACCTCTAGGTTATGCTGGGGCTAGTAGTACCTCAGTATTGCACTGTGCATTTATACACCTCTAGGTTATGCTGGGGCTAGTAGTTCCTCAGTATTGCACTGTGCATTTATGCACCTCTAGGTTATGCTGGGACTTGTAGTACCTCACTATTGCACTGTGCATTTATACACCTCTAGGTTATGCTGGGGCTTGTAGTACCTCACTATTGCACTGTGCATTTATACAAATCTATGTTATTCTGGGACTTGTAGTACCTCACTATTACACTGTGCGTTCATACACCTCTAGGTTATGCTGGGGTTTGCAGTACCTCATTATTGCACTGTGCATTTATACACCTCTAGGTTATGCTGGGGCTTGTAGTACCTCACCATTGCACTGTGCATTTATTCACCTCTAGGTTATGCTGGGGCTTGTAGTACCTCACTATTGCAGTGTGCATTTATACACCGCTAGGTAATGCTGGGGATTGTAGTTTCTCTTCCTCATATTGCACTGTGCATTTCTAAACCTCTAGCTTGTGCTGGGGCTTGTAGTACCTCACTGTTGCACTCTGCATTTGTACACCTCTAGGTTATGCTGGGGCTTGTAGTACCTCACTATTGCACTGTGCATTTATACACCTCTAGGTTATGCTGGGGCTTGTAGTACCTCACTATTGCACTGTGCATTTATACACCTCTAGGTTATGCTGGGGCTTGTAGTACCTCACTATTGCACTGTGCATTTATACACCTCTAGGTTATGCTGGGGCTTGTAGTACCTCACTATTGCACTGTGCATTTATACACCTCTAGGTTATGCTGGGGCTTGTAGTACCTCACTATTGCACTGTGCACTTATACACCTCTAGGTTATGCTGGGGCTTGTAGTACCTCACTATTGCACTGTGCATTTATTCACCTCTAGGTCATGATGGGGCTTGTAGTACCACACTATTGCACTGTGCATTTATTCACCTATAGGTTATGCTGGGGCTTGTAGTACCTCACTATTGCACTGTGCATTTATACACCTCTAGGTTATGCTGGGGCTTGTAGTACCTCACTATTGCACTGTGCATTTATTCAACTCTAGGTTATGCTGGGGCTTGTAGTACCTCACTATTGCACTGTGCATTTATACACCTCTAGGTTATGCTGGGGTTTGTAGTACCTCACTATTGCACTGTGCACTTATACACCTCTAGGTTATGCTGGGGCTTGTAGTACCTCACTATTGCACTGTGCATTTATTCACCTCTAGGTCATGATGGGGCTTGTAGTACCACACTATTGCACTGTGCATTTATTCACCTATAGGTTATGCTGGGGCTTGTAGTACCTCACTATTGCACTGTGCATTTATACACCTCTAGGTTATGCTGGGGCTTGTAGTACCTCACTATTGCACTGTGCATTTATTCACCTCTAGGTTATGCTGGGGCTTGTAGTACCTCACTATTGCACTGTGCATTTATTCACCTCTAGGTCATGATGGGGCTTGTAGTACCACACTATTGCACTGTGCATTTATTCACCTATAGGTTATGCTGGGGCTTGTAGTACCTCACTATTGCACTGTGCATTTGTACACCTCTAGGTTATGCTGGGGCTTGTAGCACCTCACTATTGCACTGTGCATTTATACACCTCTAGGTTATGCTGGGGCTTGTAGTACCTCACTATTGCACTGTGCATTTATACACCTCTAGGTTATGCTGGGGCTTGTAGTACCTCACTATTGCACTGTGCATTTATACACCTCTAGGTTATGCTGGGGCTTGTAGTACCTCACTATTGCACTGTGCATTTATACACCTCTAGGTTATGCTGGGGCTTGTAGTACCTCACTATTGCACTGTGCACTTATACACCTCTAGGTTATGCTGGGGCTTGTAGTACCTCACTATTGCACTGTGCATTTATTCACCTCTAGGTCATGATGGGGCTTGTAGTACCACACTATTGCACTGTGCATTTATTCACCTATAGGTTATGCTGGGGCTTGTAGTACCTCACTATTGCACTGTGCATTTATACACCTCTAGGTTATGCTGGGGCTTGTAGTACCTCACTATTGCACTGTGCATTTATTCAACTCTAGGTTATGCTGGGGCTTGTAGTACCTCACTATTGCACTGTGCATTTATACACCTCTAGGTTATGCTGGGGTTTGTAGTACCTCACTATTGCACTGTGCACTTATACACCTCTAGGTTATGCTGGGGCTTGTAGTACCTCACTATTGCACTGTGCATTTATTCACCTCTAGGTCATGATGGGGCTTGTAGTACCACACTATTGCACTGTGCATTTATTCACCTATAGGTTATGCTGGGGCTTGTAGTACCTCACTATTGCACTGTGCATTTATACACCTCTAGGTTATGCTGGGGCTTGTAGTACCTCACTATTGCACTGTGCATTTATTCACCTCTAGGTTATGCTGGGGCTTGTAGTACCTCACTATTGCAGTGTGCATTTATACACCTCTAGGTTATGCTGGGGATTGTAGTTCCTCTTCCTCATATTGCAATGTGCATTTCTAAACCTCTAGGTTGTGCTGGGGCTTGTAGTACCTCACTGTTGCACTGTGCATTTATACACCTCTAGGTTATGCTGGGGCTTGTAGTACCTCACTATTGCACTGTGCATTTAGACCCCTCTAGGTTATGCTGGGGCTTGTAGTACCTCACTATTGCACTGTGCATTTATACACCTCTAGGTTATGCTGGGGCTTGTAGTACCTCACTATTGCACTGTGCATTTATACACCTCTAGGTTATGCTGGGGCTTGTAGTACCTCACTATTACACTGTGCATTTATACAAATCTATGTTATTCTGGGACTTGTAGTACCTCACTATTACACTGTGCGTTCATACACCTCTAGGTTATGCTGGGGCTTGTAGTACCTCACTATTGCACTGTGCATTTATACACCTCTAGGTTATGCTGGGGCTTGTAGTACCTCACTATTACAATGTGCATTTATACTCCTCTAGGTTATGCTGGGGCTTGTAGTACCTCACTATTACACTGTGCATTTATACACCTCTAGGTTATGCTGGGGATTGTAGTACCTCATTATTGCACTGTGGATTTATTTACCTCTAGGTTATGCTGGGGTTTGTAGTACCTCACTATTGCACTGTGCATTTATTCACCTCTAGGTTATGCTGGCGCTTGTAGTACCTCACTATTGCACTGTGCTTTTATACACCTCTAGGTTATGCTGGGGCTTGTAGTACCTCACTATTGCACTGTGCATTTATTCACCTCTAGGTTATGCTGGTGTTTGCAGTACCTCACTATTGCACTGTGCATTTATACACCTCTAGGTTATGCTGGGGCTTGTAGTACCTCACTATTGCACTGTGCATTTATACACCTCTAGGTTATGCTGGGGCTTGTAACACCTCACTGTTGCACTGTGCATTTATACACCTCTAGGTTATGCTGGGGCTTGTAGTACCTCATCATTGCACTGTGCATTTATACACCTCTAGGTTATGCTGGGGCTTGTAGTACCTCACTATTGCACTGTGCATTTATACACCTCTAGGTTATGCTGGGGCTTGTAGTACCACACTATTGCACTGTGCATTTATACACCTCTAGGTTATGTTGGGGCTCGTAGTACCTCACTATTGCACTGTGCATTTATACACCTCTAGGTTATGCTGGGGCTTGTATTACCTCACTATTGCAGTGTGCATTTATACACCTCTAGGTTATGCTGGGGCTTGTAGTACCTCACTATTGCACTGTGCACTAATACTCCTCTAGGTTATGCTGGGGCTTGTAATACCTCACTATTGCACTGTGCATTTATACACCTCTAGGTTATGCTGGGGCTTGTAGTACCTCACTATTGCACTGTGCATTTATACACCTCTAGGTTATGCTGGGGCTTGTAGTACCTCACTATTGCACTGTGCATTTATACACCTCTAGGTTATGCTGGGGTTTGTAGTACCTCACTGTTGCACTTTGCATTTATAAACCTCTAGGTTATGCTGGGGCTTGTAGTACCTCACTATTGCACTGTGCATTTATACACCTCTAGGTTATGCTGGGGCTTGTAGTACCTCACTATTGCACTGTGCATTTATACACCTCTAGGTTATGCTGGGGCTTGTAACACCTCACTGTTGCACTGTGCATTTATACACCTCTAGGTTATGCTGGGGCTTGTAGTACCTCATCATTGCACTGTGCATTTATTCACCTCTAGGTTATGCTGGGGTTTGTAGTACCTCACTATTGCATTGTGCATTTATTCACCTCTAGGTTATGCTGGGGTTGATATTACTTCTCTATTGCACTGTGCATTTATACACCTCTAGGTTATGCTGGGGCTTGTAGTACCTCACTATTACACTGTGCATTTATACACCTCTAGGTTATGCTGGGGCTTGTAGTAAGTCACTATTGCACTGTTCATTTATACACCTCTAGGTTATGCTGGGGCTTGTAGTACCTCACTATTACACTGTGCATTTATACACCTCTAGGTTATGCTGGGGCTTGTAGTACCTCACTATTGCACTGTGCATTTATACACCTCTACGTTATGCTGGGGCTTGTAGTACCTCACTATTGCACTGTGCATTTATACACCTCTAGGTTATGCTGGGGCTAGTAGTACCTCACTATTGCACTGTGCATTTATTCACCTCTATGTTATTCCGGGACTTGTAGTACCTCATTATTGCACTGTGCATTTATTCAACTCTAGGTTATGCTGGGGCTTGTAGTACCTCACTATTGCACTGTGCATTTATACACCTCTAGGTTATGCTGGGGCTAGTAGTACCTCACTATTGCACTGTGCATTTATACACCTCTAGGTTATGCTGGGGCTAGTAGTACCTCAGTATTGCACTGTGCATTTATACACCTCTAGGTTATGCTGGGGCTAGTAGTACCTCAGTATTGCACTGTGCATTTATGCACCTCTAGGTTATGCTGGGACTTGTAGTACCTCACTATTGCACTGTGCATTTATACACCTCTAGGTTATGCTGGGGCTTGTAGTACCTCACTATTGCACTGTGCATTTATACAAATCTATGTTATTCTGGGACTTGTAGTACCTCACTATTACACTGTGCGTTCATACACCTCTAGGTTATGCTGGGGTTTGCAGTACCTCATTATTGCACTGTGCATTTATACACCTCTAGGTTATGCTGGGGCTTGTAGTACCTCACCATTGCACTGTGCATTTATTCACCTCTAGGTTATGCTGGGGCTTGTAGTACCTCACTATTGCAGTGTGCATTTATACACCGCTAGGTAATGCTGGGGATTGTAGTTTCTCTTCCTCATATTGCACTGTGCATTTCTAAACCTCTAGCTTGTGCTGGGGCTTGTAGTACCTCACTGTTGCACTCTGCATTTGTACACCTCTAGGTTATGCTGGGGCTTGTAGTACCTCACTATTGCACTGTGCATTTATACACCTCTAGGTTATGCTGGGGCTTGTAGTACCTCACTATTGCACTGTGCATTTATACACCTCTAGGTTATGCTGGGGCTTGTAGTACCTCACTATTGCACTGTGCATTTATACACCTCTAGGTTATGCTGGGGCTTGTAGTACCTCACTATTGCACTGTGCACTTATACACCTCTAGGTTATGCTGGGGCTTGTAGTACCTCACTATTGCACTGTGCATTTATTCACCTCTAGGTCATGATGGGGCTTGTAGTACCACACTATTGCACTGTGCATTTATTCACCTATAGGTTATGCTGGGGCTTGTAGTACCTCACTATTGCACTGTGCATTTATACACCTCTAGGTTATGCTGGGGCTTGTAGTACCTCACTATTGCACTGTGCATTTATTCAACTCTAGGTTATGCTGGGGCTTGTAGTACCTCACTATTGCAGTGTGCATTTATACACCTCTAGGTTATGCTGGGGATTGTAGTTCCTCTTCCTCATATTGCAATGTGCATTTCTAAACCTCTAGGTTGTGCTGGGGCTTGTAGTACCTCACTGTTGCACTGTGCATTTATACACCTCTAGGTTATGCTGGGGCTTGTAGTACCTCACTATTGCACTGTGCATTTAGACCCCTCTAGGTTATGCTGGGGCTTGTAGTACCTCACTATTGCACTGTGCATTTATACACCTCTAGGTTATGCTGGGGCTTGTAGTACCTCACTATTGCACTATGCATTTATACACCTCTAGGTTATGCTGGGGCTTGTAGTACCTCACTATTACACTGTGCATTTATACAAATCTATGTTATTCTGGGACTTGTATTACCTCACTATTACACTGTGCGTTCATACACCTCTAGGTTATGCTGGGGCTTGTAGTACCTCACTATTGCACTGTGCATTTATACACCTCTAGGTTATGCTGGGGCTTGTAGTACCTCACTATTACAATGTGCATTTATACTCCTCTAGGTTATGCTGGGGCTTGTAGTACCTCACTATTACACTGTGCATTTATACACCTCTAGGTTATGCTGGGGATTGTAGTACCTCATTATTGCACTGTGGATTTATTTACCTCTAGGTTATGCTGGGGTTTGTAGTACCTCACTATTGCACTGTGCATTTATTCACCTCTAGGTTATGCTGGCGCTTGTAGTACCTCACTATTGCACTGTGCTTTTATACACCTCTAGGTTATGCTGGGGCTTGTAGTACCTCACTATTGCACTGTGCATTTATTCACCTCTAGGTTATGCTGGTGTTTGCAGTACCTCACTATTGCACTGTGCATTTATACACCTCTAGGTTATGCTGGGGCTTGTAGTACCTCACTATTGCACTGTGCATTTATACACCTCTAGGTTATGCTGGGGCTTGTAACACCTCACTGTTGCACTGTGCATTTATACACCTCTAGGTTATGCTGGGGCTTGTAGTACCTCATCATTGCACTGTGCATTTATACACCTCTAGGTTATGCTGGGGCTTGTAGTACCTCACTATTGCACTGTGCATTTATACACCTCTAGGTTATGCTGGGGCTTGTAGTACCACACTATTGCACTGTGCATTTATACACCTCTAGGTTATGTTGGGGCTTGTAGTACCTCACTATTGCACTGTGCATTTATACACCTCTAGGTTATGCTGGGGCTTGTATTACCTCACTATTGCACTGTGCATTTATACACCTCTAGGTTATGCTGGGGCTTGTAGTACCTCACTATTGCACTGTGCACTTATACTCCTCTAGGTTATGCTGGGGCTTGTAATACCTCACTATTGCACTGTGCATTTATACACCTCTAGGTTATGCTGGGGCTTGTAGTACCTCACTATTGCACTGTGCATTTATACACCTCTAGGTTATGCTGGGGCTTGTAGTACCTCACTATTGCACTGTGCATTTATACACCTCTAGGTTATGCTGGGGTTTGTAGTACCTCACTATTGCACTGTGCATTTATACACCTCTAGGTTATGCTGGGGCTTGTAGTACCTCACTATTGCACTGTGCATTTATACACCTCTAGGTTATGCTGGGGCTTGTAGTACCTCACTATTGCACTGTGCATTTATACACCTCTAGGTTATGCTGGGGCTTGTAACACCTCACTGTTGCACTGTGCATTTATACACCTCTAGGTTATGCTGGGGCTTGTAGTACCTCATCATTGCACTGTGCATTTATTCACCTCTAGGTTATGCTGGGGTTTGTAGTACCTCACTATTGCATTGTGCATTTAATCACCTCTAGGTTATGCTGGGGTTGATAGTACTTCTCTATTGCACTGTGCATTTATACACCTCTAGGTTATGCTAGGGCTTGTAACACCTCACTATTGCACTGTGCATTTATACACCTCTAGGTTATGCTGGGGCTTGTAGTACCTCATTATTGCACTGTGCATTTATTCACCTCTAGGTTATGCTGGGGCTTGTAGTACCTCACTATTGCACTGTGCATTTATTCACCTCTTGGTTATGCTGGGGTTTGTAGTACTTCACTATTGCACTGTGCATTTATTCACCTCTAGGTTATGCTGGGGTTTGTAGCACCTCACTATTGCATTGTGCATTTATTCACCTCTAGGTTATGCTGGGGTTTGTAGTACTTCACTATTGCACTGTGCATTTATACACCTCTAGGTTATGCTGGGGTTTGTAGTACGTCATTACTGCACTGTGCATTTATTCACCTCTAGGTTATGCTGGGGCTTGTAGTACCTCATTATTGCACTGTGCATTTATTCAACTCTAGGTTATGCTGGGGCTTGTAGTACCTCACTATTACACTGTGCACTTATACACCTCTAGGTTATGCTGGGGCTTGTAGTTCCTCATATTGAACTGTGCATTTATTCACATATAGGTTATGCTGGGGCTAGTAGTACCTCACTATTGCACTGTGCATTTATTCACATCTAGGTTATGCTGGGGCTAGTAGTACCTCAGTATTGCACTGTGCATTTATGCACCTCTAGGTTATTCTGGGACTTGTAGTACCTCACTATTACACTGTGCGTTCATACACCTCTAGGTTATGCTGGGGCTTGTAGTACCTCACTATTGCACTGTGCATATATACAAATCTATGTTATTCTGGGACTTGTAGTACCTCACTATTACACTGTGCATTTATACACCTCTAGGTTATGCTGGGGCTTGTAGTACCTCACTATTGCACTGTGCATTTATACACCTCTAGATTATGCTGGGGCTTGTAGTACCTCACTATTGCACTGTGCATTTATGCACCTCTAGGTTATGCTGGGGCTTGTAGTACCTCACTATTGCACTGTGCATTTATACAAATCTATGTTATTCTGGGACTTGTAGTACCTCACTATTACACTGTGCATTTATACACCTCTAGGTTATGCTGGGGCTTGTAGTACCTCACTATTGCACTGTGCACTTATACACCTCTAGTTTATGCGGGGGCTTGTAGTACCTCATTATTGCACTGTGCATTTATTCACCTCTAGGTTATGCTGGGGTTTGTAGTACATCACTATTGCATTGTGCATTTATTCACCTCTAGGTTATGCTGGGTTTTATAGTACTTCACTATTGCACTGTGCATTTATTCACCTCTAGGTTATGCTGGGGCTTGTAGTACCTCATTATTGCACTGTGCATTTATTAAACTCTAGGTTATGCTGGGGCTTGTAGTACCTCACTATTGCACTGTACTCTTATACACCTCTAGGTTATGCTGGGGCTTGTAATACCTCAATATTGCACTGTGCATTTATACACCTCTAGGTTATGCTGGGGCTTGTAGTACCTCACTATTGCACTGTGCATTTATACACCTCTAGGTTATGCTGGGGCTTGTAGTTCCTCACTATTGCACTGTGCATTTATTCACCTCTAGGTTAAGCTGGGGCTTGTAGTACCTCACTATTGCACTGTGCATTTATACACCTCTACGTTATGCTGTGGCTTGTAGTACCTCACTATTGCACTGTGCACTTATACACCTCTAGGTTATGCTAGGGCTTGTAGTACCTCACTATTGCACTGTGCACTTATACACCTCTAGTTTATGCTGGGGCTTGTAGTACCTCATTATTGCACTGTGCATTTATTCACATCTAGGTTATGCTGGGGCTTGTAGTACGTCATTATTGCACTGTGCATTTATTCACCTCTAGGTTATGCTGGGGCTTGTAGTACCTCACTATTACACTGTGCACTTATACACCTCTAGGTTATGCTGGGGCTTGTAGTTCCTCATAATTCACTGTGCATTTATTCACATATAGGTTATGCTAGGGCTAGTAGTACCTCACTATTGCACTGTGCATTTATTCACATCTAGGTTATGCTGGGGCTAGTAGTACCTCAGTGTTGCACTGTGCATTTATGCACCTCTAGGTTATGCTGGGATTTGTAGTACCTCACTATTGCACTGTGCATTTATACAAATCTATGTTATTCTGGGACTTGTAGTACCTCACTATTACACTGTGCGTTCATACACCTCTAGGTTATGCTGGGGCTTGTAGTACCTCACTATTGTACTGTGCATTTATACAAATCTATGTTATTCTGGGACTTGTAGTACCTCACTATTACACTGTGCATTTATACACCTCTAGGTTATGCTGGGGCTTGTAGTACCTCACTATTACACTGTGCACTTATACACTTCTAGGTTATGCAGGGGCTTGTAGTACCTCACTATTGCACTGTACACTTATACACCTCTAGGTTATGCTGGGGCTTGCAGTACCTCAGTATTGCACTGTGCATTTATGCACCTCTAGGTTATGCTGGGGCTTGTAGTACCTCATTATTGCACTGTGCATTTATTCACCTCTAGGTTATGCTGGGGCTTGAAGTACCTCACTATTGCACTGTGCACTTATACACCTCTAGGTTATGCTGGGGCTTGTAATACCTCACTATTGCACTGTGCATTTATACACCTCTAGGTTACGCTGGGGCTTGTAGTTCCTCACTATTGCACTGTGCATTTATTCACCTCTAGGTTAAGCTGGGGCTTGTAGTACCTCACTATTGCACTGTGCATTTATACACCTCTAGGTTATGCTGGGGCTTGTAGTACCTCACTATTGCACTGTGCATTTATACACCTCTAGGTTATGCTAGGGCTTGTAGTACCTCACTATTGCACTGTGCACTTATACACCTCTAGTTTATGCTGGGGCTTGTAGTACCTCATTATTGCACTGTGCATTTATTCACCTCTAGGTTATGCTGGGGCTTGTAGTACGTCATTATTGCACTGTGCATTTATTCACCTCTAGGTTATGCTGGGGCTTGTAGTACCTCATTATTGCACTGTGCATTTATTCTACTCTAGGTTATGCTGGGGCTTGTAGTACCTCACTATTACACTGTGCACTTATACACCTCTAGGTTATGCTGGGGCTTGTAGTTCCTCATATTGCACTGTGCATTTATTCACATATAGGTTATGCTGGGGCTAGTAGTACCTCACTATTGCACTGTGCATTTATTCACATCTAGGTTATGCTGGGGCTAGTAGTACCTCAGTATTGCACTGTGCATTTATGCACCTCTAGGTTATGCTGGGATTTGTATTACCTCACTATTGCACTGTGCATTTATACAAATCTATGTTATTCTGGGACTTGTAGTACCTCACTATTACACTGTGCACTTATACACCTCTAGGTTATGCTGGGGCTTGTAGTACCTCACTATTGAACTGTACACTTATACACCTCTAGGTTATGCTGGGGCTTGCAATACCTCAGTATTGCACTGTGCATTTATGCACCTCTAGGTTATGCTGGGATTTGTATTACCTCACTATTGCACGGTGCATTTATACAAATCTATGTTATTCTGGGACTTGTAGTACCTCTCTATTACACTGTGCACTTATACACCTCTAGGTTATGCTGGGGCTTGTAGTACCTCACTATTGCACTGTACACTTATACACCTCTAGGTTATGCTGGGGCTTGCAGTACCTCAGTATTGCACTGTGCATTTATGCACCTCTAGGTTATGCTGGGGCTTGTAGTACCTCATTATTGCACTGTGCATTTATACACCTCTAGGTTATGCTGGGGCTAGTAGTACTTCACTATTGCACTGTGCATTTATACAAATCTATGTTATTCTGGGACTTGTAGTACCTCACTATTACACTGTGCGTTTATACACCTCTAGGTTATGCTGGGGTTTGTAGTACCTCACTATTACACTGTGCACTTATACACCTCTAGGATATGCTGGGACGTGTAGTACCTCATTATTGCACTGTGCATTTATTCACCTCTAGGTTATGCTGGGGCTTGTAGTACCACACTATTGCACTGTACACTTATACACCTCTAGGTTATGCTGGGGCTTGTAGTTCCTCATATTGCACTGTGCATTTATACACCTCTAGGTTATGCTGGGACTTGTAGTACCCATTATTGCACTGTGCATTTATTCACATACAGGTTATGCTGGGGCTAGTAGTACCTCACTATTGCACTGTGCAATTATACACCTCTAGGTTATGCTGGGGCTTGTAGTACCTCATTATTGCACTGTGCATTTATTCACCTCTAGGTTATGCTGGGGCTTGTAGTACCTCACTATTGCACTGTGCATTTATACACCTCTAGGTTATGCTGGGGCTTGCAGTACCTCAGTATTGCACTGTGCATTTATGCACCTCTAGGTTATGCTAGGGCTTGTAGTACCTCATCATTGCACTGTGCATTTATTCGCCTCTATGTTATTCTGGGGCTTGTAGTAACTCATTATTGCACTGTATTTATTCAACTCTAGGTTATGCTGGGGCTTGTAGTACCTCACTATTGCACTGTGCATTTTTACACCTCTAGGTTATGCTGGGGCTGTTAGTACCTTACTATTGCACTGTGCATTTATACACCTCTAGGTTATGCTGGGGCTTGTAGTACCTCATTATTTTACTGTGCATTTATACACCTCTAGGTTGTGCTGGGGCTTGTAGTACCTCACTATTGCACTGTGCATTTATACACCTCTAGGATATGCTGGGGCTTGTAATACCTCACTATTGCACTGTGCATTTATACACCTCTAAGTTATGCTGGGGCTTGTAGTACCTCACTATTGCACTGTGCATTTATACACCTCTAGGTTATGCTGGGGCTTGTAGTACCTCACTATTGCACTGTGCATTTATACACCTCTAGGTTATGCTGGGGCTTGTAGTACCTCACTATTGCACTGTGCATTTATACACCTCTAGGTTATGCTGGGGCTTGTAATACCTCACTATTGCACTGTGCATTTATACACCTCTAGGTTATGCTGGGGCTTGTAGTACCTCACTATTGCACTGTGCACTTATACACCTCTAGGTTATGCTGGAGCTTGTAGTACCTCACTATTGCACTGTGCACTTATACACCTCTAGGTTATGCTGGGGATTGTAATACTTCACTATTGCACTGTGCATTTAAACACCTCTAGTTTATGCTGGGGCTTGTAGTACCTCACTATTGCACTGTGCATTTATACACCTCTAGGTTATGCTGGGGATTGTAGTACCTCATTATTGCACTGTGGATTTATTTACCTCTAGGTTATGCTGGGGTTTGTAGTACCTCAGTATTGCACTGTGCATTTATTCACCTCTAGGTTATGCTGGCGCTTGTAGTACCTCACTATTGCACTGTGCATTTATACACCTCTAGGTTATGCTGGGGCTTGTAGTACCTCACTATTGCACTGTGCATTTATTCACCTCTAGGTTATGCTGGGGTTTGCAGTACCTCATTATTGCACTGTGCATTTATTCACCTCTAGGTTATGCAGGGGCTTGTAGTACCTCCCTATTGCACTTTGCATTTATACACCTGTACGTTATGCTGGGGCTTGTAGTACCTCACTATTGCACTGTGCATTTATACACCTCTAGGTTATGCTGGGACTTGTAGTACCTGACTATTGCACTGTGCATTTATACACCTCTAGGTTATGCTGGGGCTTGTAGTACCTGACTATTGCACTGTGCATTTATACACCTCTAGGTTATGCTGGGGCTTGTAGTACCACACTATTTCACTGTGCATTTATACACCTCTAGGTTATGCTGGGGCTTGTAGTACCTCACTATTGCACTGTGCATTTATACACCTCTAGGTTATGCTGGGGCTTGTAGTACCTCACTATTGCACTGTGCATTTATACACCTCTAGGTTATGCTGGGGCTTGTAGTACCTCACTATTGCACTGTGCACTTATACTCCTCTAGGTTATGCTGGGGCTTGTAATACCTCACTATTGCACTGTGCATTTATATACCTCTAGGTTATGCTGGGGCTTGTAGTACCTCACTATTGCACTGTGCATTTATACACCTCTAGGTTATGCTGGGGCTTGTAATACCTCACTATTGCACTGTGCATTTATACACCTCTATGTTATGCTGGGGTTTGTAGTACCTCACTATTGCACTGTGCATTTATACACCTCTAGGTTATGCTGGGGCTTGTAGTACCTCACTATTGCACTGTGCATTTATACACCTCTAGGTTATGCTGGGGCTTGTAGTACCTCACTATTGCAATGTGCATTTATACACCTTTAGGTTATGCTGGGGCTTGTAACACCTCACTATTGCACTGTGCATTAATTCACCTCTAAGTTATGCTGGGGTTTGTAGTACTTCAATATTGCACTGTGCATTTATTCACCTCTAGGTTCTGCTGGGGTTTGTAGCACCTCACTATTGCATTGTGCATTTATTCACCTCTAGGTTATGCTGGGGTTTGTAGTACTTCACTATTGCACTGTGCATTTATTCACCTCTAGGTTATTCTGGGGTTTGTAGTACGTCATTACTGCACTGTGCATTTATTCACCTCTAGGTTATGCTGGGGCTTGTAGTACCTCATTATTGCACTGTGCATTTATTCAACTCTAGGTTATGCTGGGGCTTGTAGTACCTCACTATTACACTGTGCACTTATACACCTCTAGGTTATGCTGGGGCTTGTAGTTCCTCATATTGAACTGTGCATTTATTCACATATAGGTTATGCTGGGGCTAGTAGTACCTCACTATTGCACTGTGCATTTATTCACATCTAGGTTATGCTGGGGCTAGTAGTACCTCAGTATTGCACTGTACATTTATGCACCTCTAGGTTATTCTGGGACTTGTAGTACCTCACTATTGCACTGTGCATTTATACAAATCTATGTTATTCTGGGACTTGTAGTACCTCACTATTACACTGTGCGTTCATACACCTCTAGATTATGCTGGGGCTTGTAGTACCTCACTATTGCACTGTGCATATATACAAATCTATGTTATTCTGGGACTTGTAGTACCTCACTATTACACTGTGCATTTACACACCTCTAGGTTATGCTGGGGCTTGTAGTACCTCACTATTGCACTGTGCATTTATACACCTCTAGGTTATGCTGGGGCTTGTAGTACGTCACTATTGCACTGTGCATTTATACACCTCTAGATTATGCTGGGGCTTGTAGTACCTCACTATTGCACTGTGCATTTATGCACCTCTAGGTTATGCTGGGGCTTGTAGTACCTCACGATTGCACTGTGCATTTATACAAATCTATGTTATTCTGGGACTTGTAGTACCTCACTATTACACTGTGCATTTATACACCTCTAGGTTATGCTGGGGCTTGTAGTACCTCACTATTGCACTGTGCACTTATACACCTCTAGTTTATGCGGGGGCTTGTAGTACCTCATTATTGCACTGTGCATTTATTCACCTCTAGGTTATGCTGGGGTTTGTAGTACATCACTATTGCATTGTGCATTTATTCACCTCTAGGTTATGCTGGGGTTTATAGTACTTCACTATTGCACTGTGCATTTATTCACCTCTAGGTTATGCTGGGGCTTGTAGTACCTCATTATTGCACTGTGCAAATATTCATCTCTAGGTTATGCTGGGGCTTGTAGTACCTCACTATTGCACTGTGCACTTATACACCTCTAGGTTATGCTGGGGCTTGTAATCCTCAATATTGCACTGTGCATTTATACACCTCTAGGTTATGCTGGGGCTTGTAGTACCTCACTATTGCACTGTGCATTTATACACCTCTAGGTTATGCTGGGGCTTGTAGTACCTCACTATTGCACTGTGCATTTATACACCTCTAGGTTATGCTGGGGCTTGAAGTTCCTCACTATTGCACTGTGCATTTCTTCACCTCTAGGTTAAGCTGGGGCTTGTAGTACCTCACTATTGCACTGTGCATTTATACACCTCTAGGTTATGCTGGGGCTTGTAGTACCTCACTATTGCACTGTGCATTTATACACCTCTAGGTTATGCTGGGGCTTGTAGTACCTCACTATTGCACTGTGCATTTATTCACATCTAGGTTATGCTGGGGCTTGTAGTACGTCATTATTGCACTGTGCATTTATTCACCTCTAGGTTATGCTGGGGCTTGTAGTACCTCACTATTACACTGTGCACTTATACACCTCTAGGTTATGCTGGGGCTTGTAGTTCCTCATATTGCACTGTGCATTTATTCACATATAGGTATGCTGGGATTTGTAGTACCTCACTATTGCACTGTGCATTTATGCACCTCTAGCTTATGCTGGGATTTGTAGTACCTCACTATTGCACTGTGCATTTATACAAATCTATGTTATTCTGTGACTTGTAGTACCTCACTATTACACTGTGCATTTATACACCTCTAGGTTATGCTGGGGCTTGTAGTATCTCACTATTACACTGTGCACTTATACACTTCTAGGTTATGCTGGGGCTTGCAGTACATCAGTATTGCACTGTGCATTTATGCACCTCTAGGTTATACTGGGGCTTGTAGTACCTCATTATTGCACTGTACATTTATTCACCTCTAGGTTATGCTGGGGCTTGAAGTACCTCACTATTGCACTGTGAACTTATACACCTCTAGGTTATGCTGGGGCTTGTAGTTCCTCACTATTGCACTGTGCATTTATACACCTCTAGGTTATGCTGGGGCTTGTAGTACCTCACTATTGCACTGTGCATTTATACACCTCTAGGTTATGCTGGGGCTTGTAGTTCCTCACTATTGCACTGTGCATTTATTCACCTCTAGGTTAAGCTGGGGCTTGTAGTACCTCACTATTGCACTGTGCATTTATACACCTCTAGGTTATGCTGGGGCTTGTAGTACCTCACTATTGCACTGTGCATTTATACACCTCTAGGTTATGCTGGGGCTTGTAGTACCTCACTATTGCACTGTGCATTTATTCACCTCTAGGTTATGCT
The DNA here is from genome assembly GCF_032444005.1 of Ranitomeya imitator. Lineage (NCBI taxonomy): Eukaryota > Metazoa > Chordata > Amphibia > Anura > Dendrobatidae > Ranitomeya > Ranitomeya imitator. The sequence goes on from NC_091290.1 coordinate 20,955,136, forward strand.
GGGGTTTGTAGTACCTCACTATTGCACTGTGCACTTATACACCTCTAGTTTATGCTGGGGCTTGTAGTACCTCATTATTGCACTGTGCATTTATTCACCTCTAGGTTATGCTGGGGCTTGTAGTACGTCATTATTGCACTGTGTATTTATTCAACTCTAGGTTATGCTGGGGCTTGTAGTACCTCACTATTACACTGTGCACTTATACACCTCTAGGTTATGCTGGGGCTTGTAGTTCCTCATATTGCACTGTGCATTTATTCACATATAGGTTATGCTGGGACTAGTAGTACCTCACTATTGCACTGTGCATTTATTCACATATAGGTTATGCTGGGACTAGTAGTACCTCACTATTGCACTGTGCATTTATGCACCTCTAGGTTATGCTTTGATTTGTATTACCTCCCTATTGCACTGTGCATTTATACAAATCTATGTTATTCTGGGACTTGTAGTACCTCACTATTACACTGTGCACTTATACACTTCTAGGTTATGCTGGGGCTTGTAGTACCTCACTATTGCACTGTACACTTATACACCTCTAGGTTATGCTGGGGCTTGCAGTACCTCAGTATTGCACTGTGCATTTATGCACCTCTAGGTTATGCTGGGGCTTGTAGTACCTCATTATTGCACTGTGCATTTATACACCTCTAGGTTATGCAGGGGCTAGTAGTACTTCACTATTGCACTGTGCATTTATACAAATCTAAGTTATTCTGGGACTTGTAGTACCTCACTATTACAGTGTGCGTTTATACACCTCTAGGTCTTGCTGGGGTTTGTAGTACCTCACTATTACACTGTGCACTTATACACCTCTAGGATATGCTGGGACTTGTAGTACCTCATTATTGCACTGTGCATTTATTCACCTCTAGGTTATGCTGGGGCTTGTAGTACCACACTATTGCACTGTACACTTATACATCTCTAGGTTATGCTGGGGCTTGTAGTTCCTCATATTGCACTGTGCATTTATACACCTCTAGGTTATGCTGGGACTTGTAGTACCTCATTATTGCACTGTGCATTTATTCACATCTAGGTTATGCTGAGGCTAGTAGTACCTCACTATTGCACTGTGCAATTATGCACCTCTAGGTTATGCTGGGGCTTGTAGTACCTCATTATTGCACTGTGCATTTATTCACCTCTAGGTTATGCTGGGGCTTGTAGTACCTCACTATTGCACTGTGCATTTATACACCTCTAGGTTATGCTGGGGCTTGTAGTACCTGACTATTGCACTGTGCATTTATACACCTCTAGGTTATGCTGGGGCTTGTAGTACCTCACTATTGCACTGTGCATTTATACACCTCTTGGTTATGCTGGGGCTTGTAGTACCACACTATTGCACTGTGCATTTATACACCTCTAGGTTATGCTGGGGCTTGTAGTACCTCACTATTGCACTGTGCATTTATACACCTCTAGGTTATGCTGGGGTTTGTAGTACCTCACTATTGCACTGTGCATTTATACACCTCTAGGTTATGCTGGGGCTTGTAGTACCTCACTATTGCACTGTGCATTTATACACCTCTAGGTTATGCTGGGGCTTGTAGTACCTCACTATTGCACTGTGCATTTATACACCTCTAGGTTATGCTGGGGCTTGTAACACCTCACTATTGCACTGTGCATTTATACACCTCTAGGTTATGCTGGGGCTTGTAGTACCTCATTATTGCACTGTGCATTTATTCACCTCTAGGTTATGCTGGGGTTTGTAGTACCTCACTATTGCATTGTGCATTTATTCACCTCTAGGTTATGCTGGGGTTTGTAGTACTTCTCTATTGCACTGTGCATTTATACACCTCTAGGTTATGCTGGGGCTTGTAGTACCTCATTATTGCACTGTGCATTTATTCACCTCTAGGTTATGCTGGGGCTTGTAGTACCTCACTACTGCACTGTGCATTTATTCACCTCTAGGTTATGCTGGGGTTTGTAGTACTTCACTATTGCACGGTGCATTTATTCACCTCTAGGTTATGCTGGGGTTTGTAGCACCTCACTATTGCATTGTGCATTTATTCACCTCTAGGTTATGCTGGGGTTTGTAGTACTTCACTATTGCACTGTGCATTTATTCACCTCTAGGTTATGCTGGGGTTTGTAGTACGTCATTACTGCACTGTGAATTTATTCACCTCTAGGTTATGCTGGGGATTGTAGTACCTCATTATTGCACTGGGCATTTATTCAACTCTAGGTTATGCTGGGGCTTGTAGTACCTCACTATTACTCTGTGCACTTATACACCTCTAGGTTATGCTGGGGCTTGTAGTTCCTCATATTGAACTGTGCATTTATTCACATATAGATTATGCTGGGGCTAGTAATACCTCACTATTGCACTGTGCATTTATTCACATCTAGGTTATGCTGGGGCTAGTAGTACCTCAGTATTGCACTGTGCATTTATGCACCTCTAGGTTAGTCTGGGACTTGTAGTACCTCACTATTGCACTGTGCATTTATACAAATCTATGTTATTCTGGGACTTGTAGTACCTCACTATTACACTGTGCGTTCATACACCTCTAGGTTATGCTGGGGCTTGTAGTACCTCACTATTGCACTGTGCATATATACAAATCTATGTTATTCTGGGACTTGTAGTACCTCACTATTACACTGTGCATTTATACACCTCTAGGTTATGCTGGGGCTTGTAGTACCTCACTATTGCACTGTGCATTTATACACCTCTAGATTATGCTGGGGCTTGTAGTACCTCACTATTGCACTGTGCATTTATTCACCTCTAGGTTATGCTGGGGTTTATAGTACTTCACTATTGCACTGTGCATTTATTCACCTCTAGGTTATGCTGGGGCTTGTAGTACCTCATTATTGCACTGTGCATTTATTCAACTCTAGGTTATGCTGGGGCTTGTAGTACCTCACTATTGCACTGTGCACTTATACACCTCTAGGTTATGCTGGGGCTTCTAATACCTCAATATTGCACTGTGCATTTATACACCTCTAGGTTATGCTGGGGCTTGTAGTACCTCACTATTGCACTGTGCATTTATACACCTCTAGGTTATGCTGGGGCTTGTAGTTCCTCACTATTGCACTGTGCATTTATTCACCTCTAGGTTAAGCTGGGGCTTGTAGTACCTCACTATTGCACTGTGCATTTATACACCTCTAGGTTATGCTGGGGCTTGTAGTACCTCACTATTGCACTGTGCATTTATACACCTCTAGGTTATGCTAGGGCTTGTAGTACCTCACTATTGCACTGTGCACTTATACACCTCTAGTTTATGCTGGGGCTTGTAGTACCTCATTATTGCACTGTGCATTTATTCACATCTAGGTTATGCTGGGGCTTGTAGTACGTCATTATTGCACTGTGCATTTATTCACTTCTAGGTTATGCTGGGGCTTGTAGTACCTCACTATTACACTGTGCACTTATACACCTCTAGGTTATGCTGGGGCTTGTAGTTCCTCATATTGCACTGTGCATTTATTCACATATAAGTTATGCTGGGGTTAGTAGTACCTCACTATTGCACTGTGCATTTATTCACATCTAGGTTATGCTGGGGCTAGTAGTACCTCAGTATTGCACTGTGCATTTATGCACCTCTAGGTTATGCTGGGATTTGTAGTACCTCACTATTGCACTGTGCATTTATGCAAATCTATGTTATTCTGGGACTTGTAGTACCTCACTATTACACTGTGCGTTCATACACCTCTAGGTTATGCTGGGGCTTGTAGTACCTCACTATTGTACTGTGCATTTATACAAATCTATGTTATTCTGGGACTTGTATTACCTCACTATTACACGGTGCACTCATACACTTCTAGGTTATGCTGGGGCTTGTAGTACCTCACTATTGCACTGTACACTTATACACCTATAGGTTATGCTGGGGATTGTAGTACCTCACTATTACACTGTTCACTTATACACCTCTAGGTTATGCTGGGGCTTGTAGTTCCTCATATTGCACTGTGCATTTATTCACATATAGGTTATGCTGGGGCTAGTAGTACCTCACTATTGCACTGTGCATTTATTCACATCTAGGTTATGCTGGGGCTAGTAGTACCTCAGTATTGCAGTGTGCATTTATGCACCTCTAGGTTATGCTGGGATTTGTATTACCTCACTATTGCACTGTGCATTTATACAAATCTATGTTATTCTGGGACTTGTAGTACCTCACTATTACACTGTGCACTTATACACTTCTAGGTTATGCTGGGGCTTGTAGTACCTCACTATTGCACTGTACACTTATACACCTCTAGGTTATGCTGGGGCTTGCAGTACCTCAGTATTGCACTGTGCATTTATGCACCTCTAGGTTATGCTGGGGCTTGTAGTACCTCATTATTGCACTGTGCATTTATACACCTCTAGGTTATGCTGGGGCTAGTAGTACTTCACTATTGCACTGTGCATTTATACAAATCTATGTTATTCGGGGACTTGTAGTACCTCACTATTACACTGTGCGTTTATACACCTCTAGGTTATGCTGGGGTTTGTAGTACCTCACTATTACACTGTGCACTTATACACCTCTAGGATATGCTGGGACTTGTAGTACCTCATTATTGCACTGTGCATTTATTCACCTCTAGGTTATGCTGGGGCTTGTAGTACCACACTATTGCACTGTACACTTATACACCTCTAGGTTATGCTGGGGCTTGTAGTTCCTCATATTGCACTGTGCATTTATACACCTCTAGGTTATGCTGGGACTTGTAGTACCTCATTATTGCACTGTGCATTTATTCACATCTAGGTTATGCTGGGGCTACTAGTACCTCACTATTGCACTGTGCAATTATACACCTCTAGGTTATGCTGGGGCTTGTAGTACCTCATTATTGCACTGTGCATTTATTCACCTCTAGGTTATGCTGGGGCTTGTAGTACCTCACTATTGCACTGTGCATTTATACACCTCTAGGTTATGCTGGGGCTTGCAGTACCTCAGTATTGCACTGTGCATTTATGCACCTCTAGGTTATGCTAGGGCTTGTAGTACCTCATTATTGCACTGTGCATTTATTCACCTCTATGTTATTCTGGGGCTTGTAGTAACTCATTATTGCACTGCATTTATTCAACTCTAGGTTATGCTGGGGCTTGTAGTACCTCACTATTGCACTGTGCATTTTTACACCTCTAGGTTATGCTGGGGCTGTTAGTACCTTACTATTGCACTGTGCATTTATACACCGCTAGGTTATGCTGGGGCTTGTAGTACCTCATTATTGCACTGTGCATTTATACACCGCTAGGTTGTGCTGGGGCTTGTAGTACCTCACTATTGCACTGTGCATTTATACACCTCTAGGATATGCTGGGGCTTGTAGTACCTCACTATTGCACTGTGCATTTATACACCTCTAGGTTATGCTGGGGCTTGTAGTACCTCACTATTGCACTGTGCATTTATACACCTCGAAGTTATGCTGGGGCTTGTAGTACCTCACTATTGCACTGTGCATTTATACACCTCTAGGTTATGCTGGGGCTTGTAGTACCTCACTATTGCACTGTGCATTTATACACCTTTAGGTTATGCTGGGGCTTGTAGTACCTCACTATTGCACTGTGCATTTATACACCTCTAGGTTATGCTGGGGCTTGTAGTACCTCACTATTGCACTGTGCGTTTATACACCTCTAGGTTATGCTGGGGCTTGTAGTACCTCACTATTGCACTGTGCACTTATACACCTCTAGGTTATGCTGGGGTTTGTAGTACCTCACTATTGCATTGTGCATTTATTCACCTCTAGGTTATGCTGGGGTTTGTAGTACTTCACTATTGCACTGTGCATTTATTCACCTCTAGGTTATGCTGGGGCTTGTAGTACCTCACTATTATACTGTGCACTTATACACCTCTAGCTTATGCTGGGGCTTGTAGTACCTCACTATTGCACTGTGCATTTATACACCTCTAGGTTATGCTGGGGCTTGTAGTACCTCACTATTGCACTGTGCATTTATACACCTCTAGGTTATGCTGGGGCTTGTAGTACCTCACTATTGCACTGTGCATTTATACACCTCTAGGTTATGTTGGGGCTTGTAACACCTCACTATTACACTGTGCATTTATACACCTCTAGGTTATGCTGGGGCTTGTAGTACCTCATTATTGCACTGTGCATTTATTCACCTCTTGGTTATGCTGGGGTTTGTAGTACCTCACTATTGCATTGTGCATTTATTCACCTCTAGGTTATGCTGGGGTTTGTAGTACTTCTCTATTGCACTGTGCATTTATACACCTCTAGGTTATGCTGGGGCTTGTAGTACCTCATTATTGCACTGTGCATTTATTCACCTCTAGGTTATGCTGGGGCTTGTAGTACCTCACTACTGCACTGTGCATTTATTCACCTCTAGGTTATGCTGGGGTTTGTAGTACTTCACTATTGCACTGTGCATTTATTCACCTCTAGGTTATGCTGGGGTTTGTAGTACGTCATTACTGCACTGTGAATTTATTCACCTCTAGGTTATGCTGGGGCTTGTAGTACCTCATTATTGCACTGTGCATTTATTCAACTCTAGGTTATGCTGGGGCTTGTAGTACCTCACTATTACACTGTGCACTTATACACCTCTAGGTTATGCTGGGGCTTGTAGTTCCTCATATTGAACTGTGCATTTATTCACATATAGGTTATGCTGGGGCTAGTAATACCTCACTATTGCACTGTGCATTTATTCACATCTAGGTTATGCTGGGGCTAGTAGTACCTCAGTATTGCACTGTGCATTTATGCACCTCTAGGTTATTCTGGGACTTGTAGTACCTCACTATTGCACTGTGCATTTATACAAATCTATGTTATTCTGGGACTTGTAGTACCTCACTATTACACTGTGCGTTCATACACCTCTAGGTTATGCTGGGGCTTGTAGTACCTCACTATTGCACTGTGCATATATACAAATCTATGTTATTCTGGGACTTGTAGTACCTCACTATTACACTGTGCATTTATACACCTCTAGGTTATGCTGGGGCTTGTAGTACCTCACTATTGCACTGTGCATTTATGCACCTCTAGGTTATGCTGGGGCTTGTAGTACCTCACTATTGCACTGTGCATTTATGCACCTCTAGGTTATGCTGGGGCTTGCAGTACCTCACTATTGCACTGTGCATTAATACACCTCTAGATTATGCTGGGGCTTGTAGTACCTCACTATTGCACTGTGCATTTATGCACCTCTAGGTTATGCTGGGGCTTGTAGTACCTTACTATTGCACTGTGCATTTATACAAATCTATGTTATTCTGGGACTTGTAGTACCTCACTATTGCACTGTGCACTTATACACCTCTAGGTTATGCTGGGGCTTGTAGTACCTCATTATTGCATTGTGCATTTATTCACCTCTAGGTTATGCTGGGGTTTATAGTACTTCACTATTGCACTGTGCATTTATTCACCTCTAGGTTATGCTGGGGCTTGTAGTACCTCATTATTGCACTGTGCATTTATTCAACTCTAGGTTATGCTGGGGCTTGTAGTACCTCACTATTGCACTGTGCAATTATAGACCTCTAGGTTATGCTGGGGCTTGTAGTACCTCACTATTGCACTGTGCATTTATACACCTCTAGGTTATGCTGGGGCTTGTAGTTCCTCACTATTGCACTGTGCATTTATTCACCTCTAGGTTAAGCTGGGGCTTGTAGTACCTCACTATTGCACTGTGCATTTATACACCTCTAGGTTATGCTGGGGCTTGTAGTACCTCACTATTGCACTGTGCATTTATACACCTCTAGGTTATGCTAGGGCTTGTAGTACCTCACTATTGCACTGTGCACTTATACACCTCTAGTTTATGCTGGGGCTTGTAGTACCTCATTATTGCACTGTGCATTTATTCACATCTAGGTTATGCTGGGGCTTGTAGTACGTCATTATTGCACTGTGCATTTATTCACTTCTAGGTTATGCTGGGGCTTGTAGTACCTCACTATTACACTGTGCACTTATACACCTCTAGGTTATGCTGGGGCTTGTAGTACCTCACTATTACACTGTGCGTTCATACACCTCTAGGTTATGCTGGGGCTTGTAGTACCTCACTATTGTACTGTGCATTTATACAAATCTATGTTATTCTGGGACTTGTAGTACCTCACTATTACACTGTGCACTTATACACTTCTAGGTTATGCTGGGGCTTGTAGTACCTCACTATTGCACTGTACACTTATACACCTATAGGTTATGCTGGGGCTTGTAGTACCTCACTATTACACTGTTCACTTATACACCTCTAGGTTATGCTGGGGTTGTAGTTCCTCATATTGCACTGTGCATTTATTCACATATAGGTTATGCTGGGGCTAGTAGTACCTCACTATTGCACTGTGCATTTATTCACATCTAGGTTATGCTGGGGCTAGTAGTACCTCAGTATTGCAGTGTGCATTTATGCACCTCTAGGTTATGCTGGGATTTGTATTACCTCACTATTGCACTGTGCATTTATACAAATCTATGTTATTCTGGGACTTGTAGTACCTCACTATTACACTGTGCACTTATACACTTCTAGGTTATGCTGGGGCTTGTAGTACCTCACTATTGCACTGTACACTTATACACCTCTAGGTTATGCTGGGGCTTGCAGTACCTCAGTATTGCACTGTGCATTTATGCACCTCTAGGTTATGCTGGGGCTTGTAGTACCTCATTATTGCACTGTGCATTTATACACCTCTAGGTTATGCTGGGGCTAGTAGTACTTCACTATTGCACTGTGCATTTATACAAATCTATGTTATTCTGGGACTTGTAGTACCTCACTATTACACTGTGCGTTTATACACCTCTAGGTTATGCTGGGGCTTGTAGTTCCTCATATTGCACTGTGCATTTATACACCTCTAGGTTATGCTGGGACTTGTAGTACCTCATTATTGCACTGTGCATTTATTCACATCTAGGTTATGCTGGGGCTAGTAGTACCTCACTATTGCACTGTGCAATTATACACCTCTAGGTTATGCTGGGGCTTGTAGTACCTCATTATTGCACTGTGCATTTATTCACCTCTAGGTTATGCTGGGGCATGTAGTACCTCACTATTGCACTGTGCATTTATACACCTCTAGGTTATGCTGGGGCTTGCAGTACCTCAGTATTGCACTGTGCATTTATGCACCTCTAGGTTATGCTAGGGCTTGTAGTACCTGATTATTGCACTGTGCATTTATTCACCTCTATGTTATTCTGGGGCTTGTAGTAACTCATTATTGCACTGCATTTATTCAACTCTAGGTTATGCTGGGGCTTGTAGTACCTCACTATTGCACTGTGCATTTTTACACCTCTAGGTTATGCTGGGGCTGTTAGTACCTTACTATTGCACTGTGCATTTATACACCGCTAGGTTATGCTGGGGCTTGTAGTACCTCATTATTGCACTGTGCATTTATTCACCTCTAGGTTGTGCTGGGGCTTGTAGTACCTCACTATTGCACTGTGCATTTATACACCTCTAGGATATGCTGGGGCTTGTAGTACCTCACTATTGCACTGTGCATTTATACACATCTAGGTTATGCTGGGGCTTGTAATACCTCACTATTGCACTGTGCATTTATACACCTCGAAGTTATGTTGGGGCTTGTAGTACCTCACTATTGCACTGTGCATTTATACACCTCTAGGTTATGCTGGGGCTTGTAGTACCTCACTATTGCACTGTGCATTTATACACCTCTAGGTTATGCTGGGGCTTGTAGTACCTCACTATTGCACTGTGCATTTATACACCTCTAGGTTATGCTGGGGCTTGTAGTACCTCACTATTGCACTGTGCGTTTATACACCTCTAGGTTATGCTGGGGCTTGTAGTACCTCACTATTGCACTGTGCACTTATACACATCTAGGTTATGCTGGGGTTTGTAGTACCTCACTATTGAATTGTGCATTTATTCACCTCTAGGTTATGCTGGGGTTTGTAGTACTTCACTATTGCACTGTGCATTTATTCACCTCTAGGTTATGCTGGGGCTTGTAGTACCTCACTATTATACTGTGCACTTATACACCTCTAGCTTATGCTGGGGCTTGTAGTACCTCACTATTGCACTGTGCATTTATACACTTCTGGGTTATGTTGGGGCTAGTAGTACCTCAGTATTTCACTGTGCATTTATAAAAATCTATGTTATTCTGGGACTTGTAGTACCTCACTACACTGTGCGTTCATACACCTCTAGGTTATGCTAGGGCTTGTAGTACCTCACTATTGCACTGTGCATTTATACAAATCTATGTTATTCTGGGACTTGTAGTACCTCACTATTGCACTGTGCACTTATACACCTCTAGGTTATGCTGGGGCTTGTAGTACCTCATTATTGCCCTGTGCATTTATTCACCTCTAGGTTATGCTGGGGCTTGTAGTACCTCACTATTGCACTGTGCATTTATACACCTCTAGTTTATGCTGGGGCTTGTAGTACCTCATTATTGCACTGTGCATTTATTCACCTCTAGGTTATGCTGGGGTTTGTAGTACCTCACTATTGCATTGTGCATTTATTCACCTCTAGGTTATGCTGGGGCTTGTAGTACCTCACTATTGCACTGTGCATTTATACACCTCTAGTTTATGCTGGGGCTTGTAGTACCTCATTATTGCACTGTGCATTTATTCACCTCTAGGTTATGCTGGGGTTTGTAGTACCTTACTATTGCATTGTGCATTTATTCACCTCTAGGTTATGCTGGGGTTTGTAGTACCTCACTATTGCACTGTGCATTTATTCACCTCTAGGTTATGCTGGGGCTTGTAGTACCTCACTATTACACTGTGCACTTATACACCTCTAAGTTATGCTGGGGCTTGTTGTTCCTCATATTGCACTGTGCATTTATTCACATCTAGGTTTTGCTGGGGCTGGTAGTATCTCACTATTGCATTGTGCATTTATTCACCTCTAAGTTATGCTGGGGTTTGTAGTACTTCACTATTGCACTGTGCATTTATACACTTCTAGGTTATGCTGGGGCTTGTAGTACCTCATTATTGCACTGTGCATTTATTCAACTCTAGGTTATGCTGGGGCTTGTAGTACCTCACTATTGCACTGTGCATTTATACAAATCTATGTTATTCTAGGACTTGTAGTACCTCACTATTGCACTGTGCATTTATGCACCTCTAGGTTATGCTGGGACTTGTAGTACCTCGCTATTGCACTGTGCATTTATACAAATCTATGTTATTCTGGGACTTGTAGTACCTCACTATTACACTGTGCATTTATACACCTCTAGGTTATGCTGGGGCTTGCAGTACCTCAGTATTGCACTGTGCATTTATGCACCTCTAGGTTATGCTAGGGCTTGTAGTACCTCATTATTGCACTGTGCATTTATTCACCTCTAGGTTATGCTGGGGCTTGTAGTACCTCACTATTACACTGTGCACTTATACACCTCTAAGTTATGCTGGGGCTTGTTGTTCCTCATATTGCACTGTGCATTTATTCACATCTAGGTTTTGCTGGGGCTGGTAGTATCTCACTATTGCATTGTGCATTTATTCACCTCTAACTTATGCTGGGGTTTGTAGTACTTCACTATTGCACTGTGCATTTATACACTTCTAGGTTATGCTGGGGCTTGTAGTACCTCATTATTGTACTGTGCATTTATTCAACTCTAGGTTATGCTGGGGCTTGTAGTACCTCACTATTGCACTGTGCATTTATACAAATCTATGTTATTCTAGGACTTGTAGTACCTCACTATTGCACTGTGCATTTATGCACCTCTAGGTTATGCTGGGACTTGTAGTACCTCGCTATTGCACTGTGCATTTATACAAATCTATGTCATTCTGGGACTTGTAGTACCTCACTATTACACTGTGCATTTATACACCTCTAGGTTATGCTGGGGCTTGCAGTACCTCAGTATTGCACTGTGCATTTATGCACCTCTAGGTTATGCTGGGGCTTGTAGTACCTCACTATTGCACTGTGCATTTATACACCTCTAGGTTATGCTGGGGCTGTTAGTACCTTACTATTGCACTGTGCATTTATACACCGCTAGGTTATGCTGGGGCTTGTAGTACCTCACTATTGCACTGTGCATTTATACACCTCTAGGTTGTGCTGGGGCTTTTAGTACCTCACTATTGCACTGTGCATTTATACACCTCTAGGATATGCTGGGGCTTGTAGTACCTCACTATTGCACTGTGCATTTATACACCTCTAGGTTATGCTGGGGCTTGTAGTACCTCACTATTGCACTGTGCATTTATACACCTCGAAGTTATGCTGGGGCTTGTAGTACCTCACTATTGCACTGTGCATTTATACACCTCTAGGTTATGCTGGGGCTTGTAGTACCTCACTATTGCACTGTGCATTTATACACCTCTAGGTTATGCTGGGGCTTGTAGTACCTCACTATTGCACTGTGCATTTATACACCTCTAGGTTATGCTGGGGCTTGTAGTACCTCACTATTGCACTGTGCATTTATACACCTCTAGGTTATGCTGGGGCTTGTAACACCTCATTATTGCACTGTGCATTTATACACCTCTAGGTTATGCTGGGGCTTGTAGTACCTCATTATTGCACTGTGCATTTATTCACCTCTAGGTTATGTTGGGGTTTGTAGTACCTCACTATTGCATTGTGCATTTATTCACCTCTAGGTTATGCTGGGGTTTGTAGTACTTCTCTATTGCACTGTGCATTTATACACCTCTAGGTTATGCTGGGGCTTGTAGTACCTCATTATTGCACTGTGCATTTATTCACCTCTAGGTTATGCTGGGGCTTGTAGTACCTCACTACTGCACTGTGCATTTATTCACCTCTAGGTTATGCTGGGGTTTGTAGTACTTCACTATTGCACTGTGCATTTATTCACCTCTAGGTTATGCTGGGGTTTGTAGTACGTCATTACTGCACTGTGAATTTATTCACCTCTAGGTTATGCTGGGGCTTGTAGTACCTCATTATTGCACTGTGCATTTATTCAACTCTAGGTTATGCTGGGGCTTGTAGTACCTCATTATTGCACTGTGCATTTATACACCTCTAGGTTATGCTGGGGCTTGTAGTACCTCACTATTGCACTGTACGTTTATACACCTCTAGGTTATGCTGGGGCTTGTAGTACCTCACTATTGCACTGTGCACTTATACACATCTAGGTTATGCTGGGGTTTGTAGTACCTCACTATTGCATTGTGCATTTATTCACCTCTAGGTTATGCTGGGGTTTGTAGTACTTCACTATTGCACTGTGCATTTATTCACCTCTAGGTTATGCTGGGGCTTGTAGTACCTCACTATTATACTGTGCACTTATACACCTCTAGCTTATGCTGGGGCTTGTAGTACCTCACTATTGCACTGTGCATTTATACACTTCTGGGTTATGTTGGGGCTAGTAGTACCTCAGTATTTCACTGTGCATTTATAAAAATCTATGTTATTCTGGGACTTGTAGTACCTCACTACACTGTGCGTTCATACACCTCTAGGTTATGCTAGGGCTTGTAGTACCTCACTATTGCACTGTGCATTTATACAAATCTATGTTATTCTGGGACTTGTAGTACCTCACTATTGCACTGTGCACTTATACACCTCTAGGTTATGCTGGGGCTTGTAGTACCTCATTATTGCCCTGTGCATTTATTCACCTCTAGGTTATGCTGGGGCTTGTAGTACCTCACTATTGCACTGTGCATTTATACACCTCTAGTTTATGCTGGGGCTTGTAGTACCTCATTATTGCACTGTGCATTTATTCACCTCTAGGTTATGCTGGGGTTTGTAGTACCTCACTATTGCATTGTGCATTTATTCACCTCTAGGTTATGCTGGGGCTTGTAGTACCTCACTATTGCACTGTGCATTTATACACCTCTAGTTTATGCTGGGGCTTGTAGTACCTCATTATTGCACTGTGCATTTATTCAACTCTAGGTTATGCTGGGGCTTGTAGTACCTCACTATTGCACTGTGCATTTATACAAATCTATGTTATTCTAGGACTTGTAGTACCTCACTATTGCACTGTGCATTTATGCACCTCTAGGTTATGCTGGGACTTGTAGTACCTCGCTATTGCACTGTGCATTTATACAAATCTATGTTATTCTGGGACTTGTAGTACCTCACTATTACACTGTGCATTTATACACCTCTAGGTTATGCTGGGGCTTGCAGTACCTCAGTATTGAACTGTGCATTTATGCACCTCTAGGTTATGCTAGGGCTTGTAGTACCTCATTATTGCACTGTGCACTTATACACCTCTAGGTTATGCTGGGGCTTGTAGTACCTCATTATTGCCCTGTGCATTTATTCACCTCTAGGTTATGCTGGGGCTTGTAGTACCTCACTATTGCACTGTGCATTTATACACCTCTTGTTTATGCTGGGGCTTGTAGTACCTCATTATTGCACTGTGCATTTATTCACCTCTATGTTATTCTGGGGCTTGTAGTAACTCATTATTGCACTGCATTTATTCACCTCTAGGTTATGCTGGGGCTTGTAGTACCTCACTATTGCACTGTGCATTTATACACCTCTAGGTTATGCTGGGGCTTGTAGTACCTCACTATTGCACTGTGCATTTATTCACCTCTAGGTTATGCTGGGGCTTGTAGTACCTCACTATTGCACTGTGCATTTATACACCTCTAGGTTATGCTGGGGCTTGTAGTACCTCACTATTGCACTGTGCATTTATACACCTCTAGGTTATGCTGGGGCTTGTAGTACCTCACTATTGCACTGTGCATTTATACACCTCTAGGTTATGCTGGGGCTTGTAGTACCTCACTATTGCACTGTGCGTTTATACACCTCTAGGTTATGCTGGGGCTTGTAGTACCTCACTATTGCACTGTGCACTTATACACATCTAGGTTATGCTGGGGTTTGTAGTACCTCACTATTGCATTGTGCATTTATTCACCTCTAGGTTATGCTGGGGTTTGTAGTACTTCACTATTGCACTGTGCATTTATTCACCTCTAGGTTATGCTGGGGCTTGTAGTACCTCACTATTATACTGTGCACTTATACACCTCTAGCTTATGCTGGGGCTTGTAGTACCTCACTATTGCACTGTGCATTTATACACCTCTAGGTTATGCTGGGGCTTGTAGTACCTCACTATTGCACTGTGCATTTATACACCTCTAGGTTATGCTGGGGCTTGTAGTACCTCACTATTGCACTGTGCATTTATACACCTCTAGGTTATGCTGGGGCTTGTAACACCTCACTATTGCACTGTGCATTTATACACCTCTAGGTTATGCTGGGGCTTGTAGTACCTCATTATTGCACTGTGCATTTATTCACCTCTAGGTTATGCTGGGGTTTGTAGTACCTCACTATTGCATTGTGCATTTATTCACCTCTAGGTTATGCTGGGGTTTGTAGTACTTCTCTATTGCACTGTGCATTTATACACCTCTAGGTTATGCTGGGGCTTGTAGTACCTCATTATTGCACTGTGCATTTATTCACCTCTAGGTTATGCTGGGGCTTGTAGTACCTCACTACTGCACTGTGCATTTATTCACCTCTAGGTTATGCTGGGGTTTGTAGTACTTCACTATTGCACTGTGCATTTATTCACCTCTAGGTTATGCTGGGGTTTCTAGTACGTCATTACTGCACTGTGAATTTATTCACCTCTAGGTTATGCTGGGACTTGTAGTACCTCACTATTACACTGTGCACTTATACACCTCTAGGTTATGCTGGGGCTTGTAGTTCCTCATATTGAACTGTGCATTTATTCACATATAGGTTATGCTGGGGCTAGTAATACCTCACTATTGCACTGTGCATTTATTCACATCTAGGTTAGGCTGGGGCTAGTAGTACCTCAGTATTGCACTGTGCATTTATGCACCTCTAGGTTATTCTGGGACTTGTAGTACCTCACTATTGCACTGTGCATTTATACAAATCTATGTTATTCTGGGACTTGTAGTACCTCACTATTACACTGTGCGTTCATACACCTCTAGGTTATGCTGGGGCTTGTAGTACCTCACTATTGCACTGTGCATATATACAAATCTATGTTATTCTGGGACTTGTAGTACCTCACTATTACACTGTGCATTTATACACCTCTAGGTTATGCTGGGGCTTGTAGTACCTCACTATTGCACTGTGCATTTATGCACCTCTAGGTTATGCTGGGGCTTGTAGTACCTCACTATTGCACTGTGCATTTATGCACCTCTAGGTTATGCTGGGGCTTGCAGTACCTCACTATTGCACTGTGCATTAATACACCTCTAGATTATGCTGGGGCTTGTAGTACCTCACTATTGCACTGTGCATTTATGCACCTCTAGGTTATGCTGGGGCTTGTAGTACCTTACTATTGCACTGTGCATTTATACAAATCTATGTTATTCTGGGACTTGTAGTACCTCACTATTGCACTGTGCACTTATACACCTCTAGGTTATGCTGGGGCTTGTAGTACCTCATTATTGCATTGTGCATTTATTCACCTCTAGGTTATGCTGGGGTTTATAGTACTTCACTATTGCACTGTGCATTTATTCACCTCTATGTTATGCTGGGGCTTGTAGTACGTCATTATTGCACTGTGCATTTATTCAACTCTAGGTTATGCTGGGGCTTGTAGTACCTCACTATTGCACTGTGCACTTATACACTTCTAGGTTATGCTGGGGCTTCTAATACCTCAATATTGCACTGTGCATTTATACACCTCTAGGTTATGCTGGGGCTTGTAGTATCTCACTATTGCACTGTGCATTTATACACCTCTAGGTTATGCTGGGGCTTGTAGTTCCTCACTATTGCACTGTGCATTTATTCACCTCTAGGTTAAGCTGGGGCTTGTAGTACCTCACTATTGCACTGTGCATTTATACACCTCTAGGTTATGCTGGGGCTTGTAGTACCTCACTATTGCACTGTGCATTTATACACCTCTAGGTTATGCTAGGGCTTGTAGAACCTCACTATTGCACTGTGCACTTATACACCTCTAGTTTATGCTGGGGCTTGTAGTACCTCATTATTGCACTGTGCATTTATTCACATCTAGGTTATGCTGGGGCTTGTAGTACGTCATTATTGCACTGTGCATTTATTCACTTCTAGGTTATGCTGGGGCTTGTAGTACCTCACTATTACACTGTGCACTTATACACCTCTAGGTTATGCTGGGGCTTGTAGTTCCTCATATTGCACTGTGCATTTATTCACATCTAGGTTATGCTGGGGCTAGTAGTACCTCAGTATTGCACTGTGCATTTATGCATCTCTAGGTTATGCTGGGATTTGTAGTACCTCACTATTGCACTGTGCATTTATACAAATCTATGTTATTCTGGGACTTGTAGTACCTCACTATTACACTGTGCGTTCATACACCTCTAGGTTATGCTGGGGCTTGTAGTACCTCACTATTGTACTGTGCATTTATACAATCTATGTTATTCTGGGACTTGTAGTACCTCACTATTACACTGTGCACTTATACACTTCTAGGTTATGCTGGGGCTTGTAGTACCTCACTATTGCCCTGTACACTTATACACCTATAGGTTATGCTGGGGCTTGTAGTACCTCACTATTACACTGTTCACTTATACACCTCTAGGTTATGCTGGGGTTGTAGTTCCTCATATTGCACTGTGCATTTATTCACATATAGGTTATGCTGGGGCTAGTAGTACCTCACTATTGCACTGTGCATTTATTCACATCTAGGTTATGCTGGGGCTAGTAGTACCTCAGTATTACAGTGTGCATTTATGCACCTCTAGGTTATGTTGGGATTTGTATTACCTCACTATTGCACTGTGCATTTATTCACCTCTAGGTTATGCTGGGGCTTGTAGTACCTCACTATTATACTGTGCACTTATACACCTCTAGCTTATGCTGGGGCTTGTAGTACCTCACTATTGCACTGTGCATTTATACACCTCTAGGTTATGCTGGGGCTTGTAACACCTCACTATTGCACTGTGCATTTATACACCTCTAGGTTATGCTGGGGCTTGTAGTACCTCATTATTGCACTGTGCATTTATTCACCTCTAGGTTATGCTGGGGTTTGTAGTACCTCACTATTGCATTGTGCATTTATTCACCTCTAGGTTATGCTGGGGTTTGTAGTACTTCTCTATTGCACTGTGCATTTATACACCTCTAGGTTATGCTGGGGCTTGTAGTACCTCATTATTGCACTGTGCATTTATTCACCTCTAGGTTATGCTGGGGCTTGTAGTACCTCACTACTGCACTGTGCATTTATTCACCTCTAGGTTATGCTGGGGTTTGTAGTACTTCACTATTGCACTGTGCATTTATTCACCTCTAGGTTATGCTGGGGTTTCTAGTACGTCATTACTGCACTGTGAATTTATTCACCTCTAGGTTATGCTGGGGCTTGTAGTACCTCATTATTGCACTGTGCATTTATTCAACTCTAGGTTATGCTGGGGCTTGTAGTACCTCACTATTACACTGTGCACTTATACACCTCTAGGTTATGCTGGGGCTTGTAGTTCCTCATATTGAACTGTGCATTTATTCACATATAGGTTATGCTGGGGCTAGTAATACCTCACTATTGCACTGTGCATTTATTCACATCTAGGTTATGCTGGGGCTAGTAGTACCTCAGTATTGCACTGTGCATTTATGCACCTCTAGGTTATTCTGGGACTTGTAGTACCTCACTATTGCACTGTGCATTTATACAAATCTATGTTATTCTGGGACTTGTAGTACCTCACTATTACACTGTGCGTTCATACACCTCTAGGTTATGCTGGGGCTTGTAGTACCTCACTATTGCACTGTGCATATATACAAATCTATGTTATTCTGGGACTTGTAGTACCTCACTATTACACTGTGCATTTATACACCTCTAGGTTATGCTGGGGCTTGTAGTACCTCACTATTGCACTGTGCATTTATGCACCTCTAGGTTATGCTGGGGCTTGTAGTACCTCACTATTGCACTGTGCATTTATGCACCTCTAGGTTATGCTGGGGCTTGCAGTACCTCACTATTGCACTGTGCATTAATACACCTCTAGATTATGCTGGGGCTTGTAGTACCTCACTATTGCACTGTGCATTTATGCACCTCTAGGTTATGCTGGGGCTTGTAGTACCTTACTATTGCACTGTGCATTTATACAAATCTATGTTATTCTGGGACTTGTAGTACCTCACTATTGCACTGTGCACTTATACACCTCTAGGTTATGCTGGGGCTTGTAGTACCTCATTATTGCATTGTGCATTTATTCACCTCTAGGTTATGCTGGGGTTTATAGTACTTCACTATTGCACTGTGCATTTATTCACCTCTATGTTATGCTGGGGCTTGTAGTACCTCATTATTGCACTGTGCATTTATTCAACTCTAGGTTATGCTGGGGCTTGTAGTACCTCACTATTGCACTGTGCACTTATACACCTCTAGGTTATGCTGGGGCTTCTAATACCTCAATATTGCACTGTGCATTTATACACCTCTAGGTTATGCTGGGGCTTGTAGTATCTCACTATTGCACTGTGCATTTATACACCTCTAGGTTATGCTGGGGCTTGTAGTTCCTCACTATTGCACTGTGCATTTATTCACCTCTAGGTTAAGCTGGGGCTTGTAGTACCTCACTATTGCACTGTGCATTTATACACCTCTAGGTTATGCTGGGGCTTGTAGTACCTCACTATTGCACTGTGCATTTATACACCTCTAGGTTATGCTAGGGCTTGTAGAACCTCACTATTGCACTGTGCACTTATACACCTCTAGTTTATGCTGGGGCTTGTAGTACCTCATTATTGCACTGTGCATTTATTCACATCTAGGTTATGCTGGGGCTTGTAGTACGTCATTATTGCACTGTGCATTTATTCACTTCTAGGTTATGCTGGGGCTTGTAGTACCTCACTATTACACTGTGCACTTATACACCTCTAGGTTATGCTGGGGCTTGTAGTTCCTCATATTGCACTGTGCATTTATTCACATCTAGGTTATGCTGGGGCTAGTAGTACCTCAGTATTGCACTGTGCATTTATGCATCTCTAGGTTATGCTGGGATTTGTAGTACCTCACTATTGCACTGTGCATTTATACAAATCTATGTTATTCTGGGACTTGTAGTACCTCACTATTACACTGTGCGTTCATACACCTCTAGGTTATGCTGGGGCTTGTAGTACCTCACTATTGTACTGTGCATTTATACAATCTATGTTATTCTGGGACTTGTAGTACATCACTATTACACTGTGCACTTATACACTTCTAGGTTATGCTGGGGCTTGTAGTACCTCACTATTGCCCTGTACACTTATACACCTATAGGTTATGCTGGGGCTTGTAGTACCTCACTATTACACTGTTCACTTATACACCTCTAGGTTATGCTGGGGTTGTAGTTCCTCATATTGCACTGTGCATTTATTCACATATAGGTTATGCTGGGGCTAGTAGTACCTCACTATTGCACTGTGCATTTATTCACATCTAGGTTATGCTGGGGCTACTAGTACCTCAGTATTGCAGTGTGCATTTATGCACCTCTAGGTTATGCTGGGATTTGTATTACCTCACTATTGCACTGTGCATTTATACAAATCTATGTTATTCTGGGACTTGTAGTACCTCACTATTACACTGTGCACTTATACACTTCTAGGTTATGCTGGGGCTTGTAGTACCTCACTATTGCACTGTACACTTATACACCTCTAGGTTATGCTGGGGCTTGCAGTACCTCAGTATTGCACTGTGCATTTATGCACCTCTAGGTTATGCTGGGGCTTGTAGTACCTCATTATTGCACTGTGCATTTATACACCTCTAGGTTATGCTGGGGCTAGTAGTACTTCACTATTGCACTGTGCATTTATACAAATCTATGTTATTCTGGGACTTGTAGTACCTCACTATTACACTGTGCGTTTATACACCTCTAGGTTATGCTGGGGTTTGTAGTACCTCACTATTACACTGTGCACTTATACACCTCTAGGATATGCTGGGACTTGTAGTACCTCATTATTGCACTGTGCATTTATTCACCTCTAGGTTATGCTGGGGCTTGTAGTACCACACTATTGCACTGTACACTTATACACCTCTAGGTTATGCTGGGGCTTGTAGTACCTCATTATTGCACTGTGCATTTATACACCTCTAGGTTATGCTGGGGCTAGTAGTACCTCACTATTGCACTGTGCAATTATACACCTCTAGGTTATGCTGGGGCTTGTAGTACCTCATCATTGCACTGTGCATTTATTCACCTCTAGGTTATGCTGGGGCTTGTAGTACCTCACTATTGCACTGTGCATTTATACACCTCTAGGTTATGCTGGGGCTTGCAGTACCTCAGTATTGCACTGTGCATTTATGCACCTCTAGGTTATGCTAGGGCTTGTAGTACCTCATTATTGCACTGTGCATTTATTCACCTCTATGTTATTCTGGGGCTTGTAGTAACTCATTATTGCACTGCATTTATTCAACTCTAGGTTATGCTGGGGCTTGTAGTACCTCACTATTGCACTGTGCATTTTTACACCTCTAGGTTATGCTGGGGCTGTTAGTACCTTACTATTGCACTGTGCATTTATACACCGCTAGGTTATGCTGGGGCTTGTAGTACCTCATTATTGCACTGTGCATTTATTCACCTCTAGGTTGTGCTGGGGCTTGTAGTACCTCACTATTGCACTGTGCATTTATACACCTCTAGGATATGCTGGGGCTTGTAGTACCTCACTATTGCACTGTGCATTTATACACATCTAGGTTATGCTGGGGCTTGTAATACCTCACTATTGCACTGTGCATTTATACACCTCGAAGTTATGCTGGGGCTTGTAGTACCTCACTATTGCACTGTGCATTTATACACCTCTAGGTTATGCTGGGGCTTGTAGTACCTCACTATTGCACTGTGCATTTATACACCTCTAGGTTATGCTGGGGCTTGTAGTACCTCACTATTGCACTGTGCATTTATACACCTCTAGGTTATGCTGGGGCTTGTAGTACCTCACTATTGCACTGTGCGTTTATACACCTCTAGGTTATGCTGGGGCTTGTAGTACCTCACTATTGCACTGTGCACTTATACACATCTAGGTTATGCTGGGGTTTGTAGTACCTCACTATTGCATTGTGCATTTATTCACCTCCAGGTTATGCTGGGGTTTGTAGTACTTCACTATTGCACTGTGCATTTATTCACCTCTAGGTTATGCTGGGGCTTGTAGTACCTCACTATTATACTGTGCATTTATACACTTCTGGGTTATGTTGGGGCTAGTAGTACCTCAGTATTTCACTGTGCATTTATAAAAATCTATGTTATTCTGGGACTTGTAGTACCTCACTACACTGTGCGTTCATACACCTCTAGGTTATGCTAGGGCTTGTAGTACCTCACTATTGCACTGTGCATTTATACAAATCTATGTTATTCTGGGACTTGTAGTACCTCACTATTGCACTGTGCACTTATACACCTCTAGGTTATTCTGGAGCTTGTAGTACCTCATTATTGCCCTGTGCATTTATTCACCTCTAGGTTATGCTGGGGCTTGTAGTACCTCACTATTGCACTGTGCATTTATACACCTCTAGTTTATGCTGGGGCTTGTAGTACCTCATTATTGCACTGTGCATTTATTCACCTCTAGGTTATGCTGGGGTTTGTAGTACCTCACTATTGCATTGTGCATTTATTCACCTCTAGGTTATGTTGGGGCTTGTAGTACCTCACTATTGCACTGTGCATTTATACACCTCTAGTTTATGCTGGGGCTTGTAGTACCTCATTATTGCACTGTGCATTTATTCACCTCTAGGTTATGCTGGGGTTTGTAGTACCTCACTATTGCATTGTGCATTTATTCACCTCTAGGTTATGCTGGGGTTTGTAGTACCTCACTATTGCACTGTGCATTTATTCACCTCTAGGTTATGCTGGGGCTTGTAGTACCTCACTATTACACTGTGCACTTATACACCTCTAAGTTATGCTGGGGCTTGTTGTTCCTCATATTGCACTGTGCATTTATTCACATCTAGGTTATGCTGGGGCTGGTAGTATCTCACTATTGCATTGTGCATTTATTCACCTCTAAGTTATGCTGGGGTTTGTAGTACTTCACTATTGCACTGTGCATTTATACACTTCTAGGTTATGCTGGGGCTTGTAGTACCTCATTATTGCACTGTGCATTTATTCAACTCTAGGTTATGCTGGGGCTTGTAGTACCTCACTATTGCACTGTGCATTTATACAAATCTATGTTATTCTAGGACTTGTAGTACCTCACTATTGCACTGTGCATTTATGCACCTCTAGGTTATGCTGGGACTTGTAGTACCTCGCTATTGCACTGTGCATTTATACAAATCTATGTTATTCTGGGACTTGTAGTACCTCACTATTACACTGTGCATTTATACACCTCTAGGTTATGCTGGGGCTTGTAGTACCTCACTATTACACTGTGCACTTATACACCTCTAGGTTATGCTGGGGCTTGTAGTACCTCACTATTGCACTGTACACTTATACACCGCTAGGTTATGCCTGGGCTTGCAGTACCTCAGTATTGCACTGTGCATTTATACACCTCTAGGTTATGCTGGGGCTTGTAGTACCTCACTATTACACTGTGAATTTATTCACCTCTAGGTTATGCTGGGGCTTGTAGTACCACACTATTGCACTGTACACTTATACACCTCTAGGTTATGCTGGGGCTTGTAGTTCCTCATATTGCACTGTGCATTTATACACCTCTAGGTTATGCTGGGACTTGTAGTACCTCATTATTGCACTGTGCATTTATACACCTCTAGGTTTTGCTGGGGCTTGCAGTACCTCAGTATTGCACTGTGCATTTATACACCTCTAGGTTATGCTGGGGCTTTTAGTACCTCACTGTTGCACTCTGCCTTTATTCACCTCTAGGTTATGCTGGGGCTTGTAGTACCTCACTATTGCACTGTGCATTTATACACCTCTAGGTTATGCTGGGCCTTGTAGTACCTCACTATTGCACTGTGCATTTATACACCTCTAGGTTATGCTGGGGCTTGTAGTACCTCACTACTGCACTGTGCATTTATACACCTCTAGGTTATGCTGGGGCTTGTAGTACCTCATTATTGCACTGTGCATTAATACACCTCTAGGTTATGCTGGGGTTTGTAGTACCTTACCATTGCACTGTGCATTTATTCACCTCTAGGTTATGCTGGGGCTTGTAGTACCTCACTATTGCAGTGTGCATTTATACACCTCTAGGTTATGCTGGGGATTGTAGTTCCTCATATTGCACTGTGGATTTATACACCTCTAGGTTATGCTGGGGCTTGAAGTACCTCACTGTTGCACTGTGCATTTATTCACCTCTAGGTTATGCTGGGGCTTGTAGTTCCTCATATTGCACTATGTATTTCTAAACCTCTAGGTTGTGCTGGGGTTTGTAGTACCTCACTATTGCACTGTGCATTTATACACCTCTAGGTTATGCTGGGGTTTGTAGTACCTCACTATTGCACTGTGCATTTATACACCTCTAGGTTATGCTGGGGCTTGTAGTACCTCATTATTGCACTGTGCATTTATACACCTCTAGGTTATGCTGGGCTTTTAGTACCTCACCATTGCACTGTGCATTTATTCACCTCTAGGTTATGCTGGGGCTTGTAGTACCTCACCATTGCACTGTGCATTTATACACCTCTAGGTTATGCTGGGGATTGTAGTTCCTCATATTGCACTGTGGATTTATACACCTCTAGGTTATGCTGGGGCTTGTAGTACCTCACTGTTGCACTGTGCATTTATTCACCTCTAGGTTATGCTGGGGCTTGTAGTTCCTCATATTGCACTGTGCATTTCTAAACCTCTAGGTTGTGCTGGGGCTTGTAGTATGTCACTGTTGCACTGTGCATTTATACACCTCTAGGTTATGCTGGGGCTTGTAGTTCCTCATATTGCACTGTGCATTTATACACCTCTAGGTTATGCTGGGGCTTGTAGTACCTCACTATTGCACTGTGCATTTATTCACCTCTAGGTTATGCTGGGGTTTGTAGTACCTCACTATTGCAGTGTGCATTTATACACCTCTAGGTTATGCTGGGGCTTGTAGTACCTCACTATTGCACTGTGCACTTATACACCTCTAGTTTATGCTGGGGCTTGTAGTACCTCATTATTGCACTGTGCATTTATTCACCTCTAGGTTATGCTGGGGCTTGTAGTTCCTCACTGTTGCACTGTGCTTTTATACACCTCTAGGTTATGCTGGAGATTGTAGTTCCTCATTATTGCACTGTGCATTTATTCACCTCTAGGTGATGCTGGGGCTTCTCGTACCCCATTATTGCTCTGCGCATTTTTACACCTCTAGGTTATGCTGGAGTTTGTAGTACCTCATTATTGCACTGTGCATTTATTCACCTCTAGGTTATGCTGGGGCTTGTAATACCTCATTATTGCACTGCATTTATTCACCTCTAGGTTATGCTGGGGCTTGTAGTACCTCATTATTGCACTGTGGATTTATACACCTCTAGGTAATGCTGGGGCTTGTAGTACCTCACTGTTGCATTGTGCATTTATACATATTAAGGTTCTGCTGGGGCTTGTAGTACGTTATATTGCGCTGTGCATTTATACACCTCTCGGTTATGCTGCGGCTTGTAGTACCTCACCATTGCACTGTGCATTTATTCACCTCTAGGTTATGCTGGGGATTGTAGTTCCTCATATTGCACTGTGGATTTATACACCTCTAGGTTATGCTGGGGCTTGTAGTACCTCACTGTTGCACTGTGCATTTATTCACCTCTAGGTTATGCTGGGGCTTGTAGTTCCTCATATTGCACTGTGCATTTCTAAACCTCTAGGTTGTGCTGGGGCTTGTAGTATGTCACTGTTGCACTGTGCATTTATACACCTCTAGGTTATGCTGGGGCTTGTAGTACCTCACTATTGCACTGTGCATTTATACACCTCTAGGTTATGCTGGGGTTTGTAGTACCTCACTATTGCAGTGTGCATTTATACACCTCTAGGTTATGCTGGGGCTTGTAATACCTCATTATTGCACTGTGCATTTATACACCTCTAGGTTATGCTGGGGCTTGTAGTACCTCACTATTGCACTGTGCACTTATACACCTCTAATTTATGCTGGGGCTTGTAGTACCTCATTATTGCACTGTGCATTTATTCACCTCTAGGTTATGCTGGGGATTGTAGTTCCTCATTATTGCACTGTGCATTTATTCACCTCTAGGTTATGCTGGGGCTTCTCGTACCCCATTAGTGCTCTGCGCATTTTTACACCTCTAGGTTATGCTGGGGTTTGTAGTACCTCACTGTTGCACTGTGCACTTATGCACCTCTAGGTTATGCTGGGGCTTGTAGTACCTCACTATTGCACTGTGCATTTATACACCTCTAGGTTATGCTGGAGTTTGTAGTACCTCACTGTTGCACTGTGCATTTATTCACCTCTAGGTTATGCTGGGGCTTGTAATACCTCATTATTGCACTGCATTTATTCACCTCTAGGATATGCTGGGTCTTGTAGTACCTCACTATTGCACTGTGCACTTATACACCTCTAGGTTATGCTGGGACTTGTAGTTCCTCATATAGCACTGTGCATTTATACACCCCTAGGATATGCTGGGTCTTGTAGTACCTCACTATTGCACTGTGCACTTATACACCTCTAGGTTATGCTGGGACTTGTAGTGCCTCATATTGCAATGTGCATTTATACAACTCTAGGATATGCTGGCGCTTGTAGTAGCTCATATTGCACTGTGAATTTTTACACCTCTAGGTTATGCTGAGGCTTCTAGTGCTTCACTATTGCACTGTCAATTTATACAACTCTAGGATATGCTGCGGCGTGTAGTACCTCATTATTGCACTGTGGATTTATACACCTCTAGGTAATGCTGGGGCTTGTAGTACCTCACTGTTGCATTGTGCATTTATACATATTAAGGTTCTACTGGGGCTTGTAGTACGTTATATTGCGCTGTGCATTTATGCACCTCTAGGTTATGCTGGGGCTTGTAGTACCTCACCATTGCACTGTGCATTTATTCACCTCTAGGTTATGCTGGGGCTTGTAGTACCTCACTATTGCAGTGTGCATTTATACACCTCTAGGTTATGCTGTGGATTGTAGTTCCTCATATTGCACTGTGGATTTATACACCTCTAGGTTATGCTGGGGCTTGTAGTACCTCACTGTTGCACTGTGCATTTATTCACCTCTAGGTTATGCTGGGGCTTGTAGTTCCTCATATTGCACTGTGCATTTCTAAACCTCTAGGTTGTGCTGGGGCTTGTAGTATGTCACTGTTGCACTGTGCATTTATACACCTCTAGGTTATGCTGGGGGTTGTAGTACCTCACTATTGCACTGTGCATTTATTCACCTCTAGGTTATGCTGGGGTTTGTAGTACCTCACTATTGCTGTGTGCATTTATACACCTCTAGGTTATGCTGGGGCTTGTAATACCTCATTATTGCACTGTGCATTTATAAACCTCTAGGTTATGCTGGGGCTTGTAAGTACCTCACTATTGCACTGTGCATTTATTCACCTCTAGGTTATGCTGGGGTTTGTAGTACCTCACTATTGCAGTGTGCATTTATACACCTCTAGGTTATGCTGGGGCTTGTAGTACCTCACTATTGCACTGTGCATTTATTCACCTCTAGGTTATGCTGGGGCTTCTCGTACCCCATTAGTGCTCTGCGCATTTTTACACCTCTAGGTTATGCTGGGGTTTGTAGTACCTCACTATTGCACTGTGCATTTATACACCTCTAGGTTATGCTGGAGTTTGTAGTACCTCACTGTTGCACTGTGCACTTATACACCTCTAGGTTATGCTGGGGCTTGTAGTACCTCACTATTGCACTGTGCATTTATACACCTCTAGGTTATGCTGGAGTTTGTAGTACCTCACTGTTGCACTGTGCATTTATTCACCTCTAGGTTATGCTGGGGCTTGTAGTTCCTCATATAGCACTGTGCATTTATACACCCCTAGGATATGCTGGGTCTTGTATTACCTCACTATTGCAGTGTGCACTTATACACCTCTAGGTTATGCTGGGACTTGTAGTGCCTCATATTGCAATGTGCATTTATACAACTCTAGGATATGCTGGCGCTTGTAGTAGCTCATATTGCACTGTGAATTTTTACACCTCTAGGTTATGCTGGGGCTTCTAGTGCTTCACTATTGCACTGTCAATTTATACAACTCTAGGATATGCTGCGGCGTGTAGTACCTCATTATTGCACTGTGGATTTATACACCTCTAGGTTATGCTGGGGCTTGTAGTACCTCATTATTGCATTGTGCATTTATTCACCTCTAGGTTATGCTGGGGTTTATAGTACTTCACTATTGCACTGTGCATTTATTCACCTCTATGTTATGCTGGGGCTTGTAGTACCTCATTATTGCACTGTGCATTTATTCAACTCTAGGTTATGCTGGGGCTTGTAGTACCTCACTATTGCACTGTGCACTTATACACCTCTAGGTTATGCTGGGGCTTCTAATACCTCAATATTGCACTGTGCATTTATACACCTCTAGGTTATGCTGGGGCTTGTAGTATCTCACTATTGCACTGTGCATTTATACACCTCTAGGTTATGCTGGGGCTTGTAGTTCCTCACTATTGCACTGTGCATTTATTCACCTCTAGGTTAAGCTGGGGCTTGTAGTACCTCACTATTGCACTGTGCATTTATACACCTCTAGGTTATGCTGGGGCTTGTAGTACCTTACTATTGCACTGTGCATTTATACACCTCTAGGTTATGCTAGGGCTTGTAGTACCTCACTATTGCACTGTGCACTTATACACCTCTAGTTTATGCTGGGGCTTGTAGTACCTCATTATTGCACTGTGCATTTATTCACATCTAGGTTATGCTGGGGCTTGTAGTACGTCATTATTGCACTGTGCATTTATTCACTTCTAGGTTATGCTGGGGCTTGTAGTACCTCACTATTACACTGTGCACTTATACACCTCTAGTTTATGCTGGGGCTTGTAGTTCCTCATATTGCACTGTGCATTTATTCACATCTAGGTTATGCTGGGGCTAGTAGTACCTCAGTATTGCACTGTGCATTTATGCACCTCTAGGTTATGCTGGGATTTGTAGTACCTCACTATTGCACTGTGCATTTATACAAATCTATGTTATTCTGGGACTTGTAGTACCTCACTATTACACTGTGCGTTCATACACCTCTAGGTAATGCTGGGGCTTGTAGTACCTCACTATTGTACTGTGCATTTATACAAATCTATTTTATTCTGGGACTTGTAGTACCTCACTATTACACTGTGCACTTATACACTTCTAGGTTATGCTGGGGCTTGTAGTACCTCACTATTGCACTGTACACTTATACACCTATAGGTTATGCTGGGGCTTGTAGTACCTCACTATTACACTGTTCACTTATACACCTCTAGGTTATGCTGGGGTTGTAGTTCCTCATATTGCACTGTGCATTTATTCACATATAGGTTATGCTGGGGCTAGTAGTACCTCACTATTGCACTGTGCATTTATTCACATCTAGGTTATGCTGGGGCTAGTAGTACCTCAGTATTGCAGTGTGCATTTATGCACCTCTAGGTTATGCTGGGATTTGTATTACCTCA
Organism: Ranitomeya imitator; assembly: GCF_032444005.1. Classification (NCBI taxonomy): domain Eukaryota; kingdom Metazoa; phylum Chordata; class Amphibia; order Anura; family Dendrobatidae; genus Ranitomeya; species Ranitomeya imitator. The sequence continues at coordinate 20,984,993 of NC_091290.1, forward strand.
CTATTGCACTGTGCATTTATACAAATCTATGTTATTCTGGGACTTGTAGTACCTCACTATTACACTGTGCACTTATACACTTCTAGGTTATGCTGGGGCTTGTAGTACCTCACTATTGCACTGTGCATTTATGCACCTCTAGGTTATGCTGGGGCTTGTAGTACCTCATTATTGCACTGTGCATTTATACACCTCTAGGTTATGCTGGGGCTAGTAGTACTTCACTATTGCACTGTGCATTTATACAAATCTATGTTATTCTGGGACTTGTAGTACCTCACTATTACACTGTGCGTTTATACACCTCTAGGTTATGCTGGGGTTTGTAGTACCTCACTATTACACTGTGCACTTATACACCTCTAGGATATGCTGGGACTTGTAGTACCTCATTATTGCACTGTGCATTTATTCACCTCTAGGTTATGCTGGGGCTTGTAGTACCACACTATTGCACTGTACACTTATACACCTCTAGGTTATGCTGGGGCTTGTAGTTCCTCATATTGCACTGTGCATTTATACACCTCTAGGTTATGCTGGGACTTGTAGTACCTCATTATTGCACTGTGCATTTATTCACATCTAGGTTATGCTGGGGCTAGTAGTACCTCACTATTGCACTGTGCAATTATACACCTCTAGGTTATGCTGGGGCTTGTAGTACCTCATCATTGCACTGTGCATTTATTCACCTCTAGGTTATGCTGGGGCTTGTAGTACCTCACTATTGCACTGTGCATTTATACACCTCTAGGTTATGCTGGGGTTTGCAGTACCTCAGTATTGCACTGTGCATTTATGCACCTCTAGGTTATGCTAGGGCTTGTAGTACCTCATTATTGCACTGTGCATTTATTCACCTCTATGTTATTCTGGGGCTTGTAGTAACTCATTATTGCACTGCATTTATTCAACTCTAGGTTATGCTGGGGCTTGTAGTACCTCACTATTGCACTGTGCATTTTTACACCTCTAGGTTATGCTGGGGCTGTTAGTACCTTACTATTGCACTGTGCATTTATACACCGCTAGGTTATGCTGGGGCTTGTAGTACCTCATTATTGCACTGTGCATTTATTCACCTCTAGGTTGTGCTGGGGCTTGTAGTACCTCACTATTGCACTGTGCATTTATACACCTCTAGGATATGCTGGGGCTTGTAGTACCTCACTATTGCACTGTGCATTTATACACATCTAGGTTATGCTGGGGCTTGTAATACCTCACTATTGCACTGTGCATTTATACACCTCGAAGTTATGCTGGGGCTTGTAGTACCTCACTATTGCACTGTGCATTTATACACCTCTAGGTTATGCTGGGGCTTGTAGTACCTCACTATTGCACTGTGCATTTATACACCTCTAGGTTATGCTGGGGCTTGTAGTACCTCACTATTGCACTGTGCATTTATACACCTCTAGGTTATGCTGGGGCTTGTAGTACCTCACTATTGCACTGTGCGTTTATACACCTCTAGGTTATGCTGGGGCTTGTAGTACCTCACTATTGCACTGTGCACTTATACACATCTAGGTTATGCTGGGGTTTGTAGTACCTCACTATTGCATTGTGCATTTATTCACCTCCAGGTTATGCTGGGGTTTGTAGTACTTCACTATTGCACTGTGCATTTATTCACCTCTAGGTTATGCTGGGGCTTGTAGTACCTCACTATTATACTGTGCATTTATACACTTCTGGGTTATGTTGGGGCTAGTAGTACCTCAGTATTTCACTGTGCATTTATAAAAATCTATGTTATTCTGGGACTTGTAGTACCTCACTACACTGTGCGTTCATACACCTCTAGGTTATGCTAGGGCTTGTAGTACCTCACTATTGCACTGTGCATTTATACAAATCTATGTTATTCTGGGACTTGTAGTACCTCACTATTGCACTGTGCACTTATACACCTCTAGGTTATTCTGGGGCTTGTAGTACCTCATTATTGCCCTGTGCATTTATTCACCTCTAGGTTATGCTGGGGCTTGTAGTACCTCACTATTGCACTGTGCATTTATACACCTCTAGTTTATGCTGGGGCTTGTAGTACCTCATTATTGCACTGTGCATTTATTCACCTCTAGGTTATGCTGGGGTTTGTAGTACCTCACTATTGCATTGTGCATTTATTCACCTCTAGGTTATGTTGGGGCTTGTAGTACCTCACTATTGCACTGTGCATTTATACACCTCTAGTTTATGCTGGGGCTTGTAGTACCTCATTATTGCACTGTGCATTTATTCACCTCTAGGTTATGCTGGGGTTTGTAGTACCTCATTATTGCATTGTGCATTTATTCACCTCTAGGTTATGCTGGGGTTTGTAGTACCTCACTATTGCACTGTGCATTTATTCACCTCTAGGTTATGCTGGGGCTTGTAGTACCTCACTATTACACTGTGCACTTATACACCTCTAAGTTATGCTGGGGCTTGTTGTTCCTCATATTGCACTGTGCATTTATTCACATCTAGGTTATGCTGGGGCTGGTAGTATCTCACTATTGCATTGTGCATTTATTCACCTCTAAGTTATGCTGGGGTTTGTAGTACTTCACTATTGCACTGTGCATTTATACACTTCTAGGTTATGCTGGGGCTTGTAGTACCTCATTATTGCACTGTGCATTTATTCAACTCTAGGTTATGCTGGGGCTTGTAGTACCTCACTATTGCACTGTGCATTTATACAAATATATGTTATTCTAGGACTTGTAGTACCTCACTATTGCACTGTGCATTTATGCACCTCTAGGTTATGCTGGGACTTGTAGTACCTCGCTATTGCACTGTGCATTTATACAAATCTATGTTATTCTGGGACTTGTAGTACCTCACTATTACACTGTGCATTTATACACCTCTAGGTTATGCTGGGGCTTGTAGTACCTCACTATTACACTGTGCACTTATACACCTCTAGGTTATGCTGGGGCTTGTAGTACCTCACTATTGCACTGTACACTTATACACCGCTAGGTTATGCCTGGGCTTGCAGTACCTCAGTATTGCACTGTGCATTTATACACCTCTAGGTTATGCTGGGGCTTGTAGTACCTCACTATTACACTGTGAATTTATTCACCTCTAGGTTATGCTGGGGCTTGTAGTACCACACTATTGCACTGTACACTTATACACCTCTAGGTTATGCTGGGGCTTGTAGTTCCTCATATTGCACTGTGCATTTATACACCTCTAGGTTATGCTGGGACTTGTAGTACCTCATTATTGCACTGTGCATTTATACACCTCTAGGTTATGCTGGGGCTTGCAGTACCTCAGTATTGCACTGTGCATTTATACACCTCTAGGTTATGCTGGGGCTTGTAGTACCTCACTGTTGCACTGTGCATTTATTCACCTCTAGGTTATGCTGGGGCTTGTAGTTCCTCATATTGCACTATGTATTTCTAAACCTCTAGGTTGTGCTGGGGTTTGTAGTACCTCACTATTGCACTGTGCATTTATACACCTCTAGGTTATGCTGGGGCTTGTAGTACCTCACTATTGCACTGTGCATTTATACACCTCTAGGTTATGCTGGGGCTTGTAGTACCTCATTATTGCACTGTGCATTTATACACCTCTAGGTTATGCTGGGCTTGTAGTACCTCACCATTGCACTGTGCATTTATTCACCTCTAGGTTATGCTGGGGCTTGTAGTACCTCACCATTGCACTGTGCATTTATACACCTCTAGGTTATGCTGGGGATTGTAGTTCCTCATATTGCACTGTGGATTTATACACCTCTAGGTTATGCTGGGGCTTGTAGTACCTCACTGTTGCACTGTGCATTTATTCACCTCTAGGTTATGCTGGGGCTTGTAGTTCCTCATATTGCACTGTGCATTTCTAAACCTCTAGGTTGTGCTGGGGCTTGTAGTATGTCACTGTTGCACTGTGCATTTATACACCTCTAGGTTATGCTGGGGCTTGTAGTTCCTCATATTGCACTGTGCATTTATACACCTCTAGGTTATGCTGGGGCTTGTAGTACCTCACTATTGCACTGTGCATTTATTCACCTCTAGGTTATGCTGGGGTTTGTAGTACCTCACTATTGCAGTGTGCATTTATACACCTCTAGGTTATGCTGGGGCTTGTAGTACCTCACTATTGCACTGTGCACTTATACACCTCTAGTTTATGCTGGGGCTTGTAGTACCTCATTATTGCACTGTGCATTTATTCACCTCTAGGTTATGCTGGGGCTTGTAGTTCCTCACTGTTGCACTGTGCTTTTATACACCTCTAGGTTATGCTGGGGATTGTAGTTCCTCATTATTGCACTGTGCATTTATTCACCTCTAGGTGATGCTGGGGCTTCTCGTACCCCATTATTGCTCTGCGCATTTTTACACCTCTAGGTTATGCTGGAGTTTGTAGTACCTCATTATTGCACTGTGCATTTATTCACCTCTAGGTTATGCTGGGGCTTGTAATACCTCATTATTGCACTGCATTTATTCACCTCTAGGTTATGCTGGGGCTTGTAGTACCTCATTATTGCACTGTGGATTTATACACCTCTAGGTAATGCTGGGGCTTGTAGTACCTCACTGTTGCATTGTGCATTTATACATATTAAGGTTCTGCTGGGGCTTGTAGTACGTTATATTGCGCTGTGCATTTATACACCTCTCGGTTATGCTGCGGCTTGTAGTACCTCACCATTGCACTGTGCATTTATTCACCTCTAGGTTATGCTGGGGATTGTAGTTCCTCATATTGCACTGTGGATTTATACACCTCTAGGTTATGCTGGGGCTTGTAGTACCTCACTGTTGCACTGTGCATTTATTCACCTCTAGGTTATGCTGGGGCTTGTAGTTCCTCATATTGCACTGTGCATTTCTAAACCTCTAGGTTGTGCTGGGGCTTGTAGTATGTCACTGTTGCACTGTGCATTTATACACCTCTAGGTTATGCTGGGGCTTGTAGTACCTCACTATTGCACTGTGCATTTATACACCTCTAGGTTATGCTGGGGTTTGTAGTACCTCACTATTGCAGTGTGCATTTATACACCTCTAGGTTATGCTGGGGCTTGTAATACCTCATTATTGCACTGTGCATTTCTAAACCTCTAGGTTGTGCTGGGGCTTGTAGTATGTCACTGTTGTACTGTGCATTTATACACCTCTAGGTTATGCTGGGGCTTGTAGTACCTCACTATTGCACTGTGCATTTATACACCTCTAGGTTATGCTGGGGTTTGTAGTACCTCACTATTGCAGTGTGCATTTATACGCCTCTAGGTTATGCTGGGGCTTGTAATACCTCATTATTGCACTGTGCATTTATACACCTCTAGGTTATGCTGGGGCTTGTAGTACCTCACTATTGCATTGTGCACTTATACACCTCTAATTTATGCTGGGGCTTGTAGTACCTCATTATTGCACTGTGCATTTATTCACCTCTAGGTTATGCTGGGGATTGTAGTTCCTCATTATTGCACTGTGCATTTATTCACCTCTAGGTTATGCTGGGGCTTCTCGTACCCCATTAGTGCTCTGCGCATTTTTACACCTCTAGGTTATGCTGGGGTTTGTAGTACCTCACTGTTGCACTGTGCACTTATGCACCTCTAGGTTATGCTGGGGCTTGTAGTACCTCACTATTGCACTGTGCATTTATACACCTCTAGGTTATGCTGGAGTTTGTAGTACCTCACTGTTGCACTGTGCATTTATTCACCTCTAGGTTATGCTGGGGCTTGTAATACCTCATTATTGCACTGCATTTATTCACCTCTAGGATATGCTGGGTCTTGTAGTACCTCACTATTGCACTGTGCACTTATACACCTCTAGGTTATGCTGGAACTTGTAGTTCCTCATATAGCACTGTGCATTTATACACCCCTAGGATATGCTGGGTCTTGTAGTACCTCACTATTGCACTGTGCACTTATACACCTCTAGGTTATGCTGGGACTTGTAGTGCCTCATATTGCAATGTGCATTTATACAACTCTAGGATATGCTGGCGCTTGTAGTAGCTCATATTGCACTGTGAATTTTTACACCTCTAGGTTATGCTGAGGCTTCTAGTGCTTCACTATTGCACTGTCAATTTATACAACTCTAGGATATGCTGCGGCGTGTAGTACCTCATTATTGCACTGTGGATTTATACACCTCTAGGTAATGCTGGGGCTTGTAGTACCTCACTGTTGCATTGTGCGTTTATACATATTAAGGTTCTACTGGGGCTTGTAGTACGTTATATTGCGCTGTGCATTTATGCACCTCTAGGTTATGCTGGGGCTTGTAGTACCTCACCATTGCACTGTGCATTTATTCACCTCTAGGTTATGCTGGGGCTTATAGTACCTCACTATTGCAGTGTGCATTTATACACCTCTAGGTTATGCTGGGGATTGTAGTTCCTCATATTGCACTGTGGATTTATACACCTCTAGGTTATGCTGGGGCTTGTAGTACCTCACTGTTGCACTGTGCATTTATTCACCTCTAGGTTATGCTGGGGCTTGTAGTTCCTCATATTGCACTGTGCATTTCTAAACCTCTAGGTTGTGCTGGGGCTTGTAGTATGTCACTGTTGCACTGTGCATTTATACACCTCTAGGTTATGCTGGGGGTTGTAGTACCTCACTATTGCACTGTGCATTTATTCACCTCTAGGTTATGCTGGGGTTTGTAGTACCTCACTATTGCAGTGTGCATTTATACACCTCTAGGTTATGCTGGGGCTTGTAATACCTCATTATTGCACTGTGCATTTATACACCTCTAGGTTATGCTGGGGCTTGTAAGTACCTCACTATTGCACTGTGCATTTATTCACCTCTAGGTTATGCTGGGGTTTGTAGTACCTCACTATTGCAGTGTGCATTTATACACCTCTAGGTTATGCTGGGGCTTGTAGTACCTCACTATTGCACTGTGCATTTATTCACCTCTAGGTTATGCTGGGGCTTCTCGTACCCCATTAGTGCTCTGCGCATTTTTACACCTCTAGGTTATGCTGGGGTTTGTAGTACCTCACTATTGCACTGTGCATTTATACACCTCTAGGTTATGCTGGAGTTTGTAGTACCTCACTGTTGCACTGTGCACTTATACACCTCTAGGTTATGCTGGGGCTTGTAGTACCTCACTATTGCACTGTGCATTTATACACCTCTAGGTTATGCTGGAGTTTGTAGTACCTCACTATTGCACTGTGCATTTATTCACCTCTAGGTTATGCTGGGGCTTGTAGTTCCTCATATAGCACTGTGCATTTATACACCCCTAGGATATGCTGGGTCTTGTATTACCTCACTATTGCAGTGTGCACTTATACACCTCTAGGTTATGCTGGGACTTGTAGTGCCTCATATTGCAATGTGCATTTATACAACTCTAGGATATGCTGGCGCTTGTAGTAGCTCATATTGCACTGTGAATTTTTACACCTCTAGGTTATGCTGGGGCTTCTAGTGCTTCACTATTGCACTGTCAATTTATACAACTCTAGGATATGCTGCGGCGTGTAGTACCTCATTATTGCACTGTGGATTTATACACCTCTAGGTTATGCTGGGGCTTGTAGTACCTCATTATTGCATTGTGCAGCTGGGGTTTATAGTACTTCACTATTGCACTGTGCATTTATTCACCTCTATGTTATGCTGGGGCTTGTAGTACCTCATTATTGCACTGTGCATTTATTCAACTCTAGGTTATGCTGGGGCTTATAGTACCTCACTATTGCACTGTGCACTTATACACCTCTAGGTTATGCTGGGGCTTCTAATACCTCAATATTGCACTGTGCATTTATACACCTCTAGGTTATGCTGGGGCTTGTAGTATCTCACTATTGCACTGTGCATTTATACACCTCTAGGTTATGCTGGGGCTTGTAGTTCCTCACTATTGCACTGTGCATTTATACACCTCTAGGTTATGCTGGGGCTTGTAGTACCTCATTATTGCACTGTGCATTTATTCACATCTAGGTTATGCTGGGGCTTGTAGTACGTCATTATTGCACTGTGCATTTATTCACTTCTAGGTTATGCTGGGGCTTGTAGTACCTCACTATTACACTGTGCACTTATACACCTCTAGGTTATGCTGGGGCTTGTAGTTCCTCATATTGCACTGTGCATTTATTCACATCTAGGTTATGCTGGGGCTAGTAGTACCTCAGTATTGCACTGTGCATTTATGCACCTCTAGGTTATGCTGGGATTTGTAGTACCTCACTATTGCACTGTGCATTTATACAAATCTATGTTATTCTGGGACTTGTAGTACCTCACTATTACACTGTGCGTTCATACACCTCTAGGTTATGCTGGGGCTTGTAGTACCTCACTATTGTACTGTGCATTTATACAAATCTATGTTATTCTGGGACTTGTAGTACCTCACTATTACACTGTGCACTTATACACTTCTAGGTTATGCTGGGGCTTGTAGTACCTCACTATTGCACTGTACACTTATACACCTATAGGTTATGCTGGGGCTTGTAGTACCTCACTATTACACTGTTCACTTATACACCTCTAGGTTATGCTGGGGTTGTAGTTCCTCATATTGCACTGTGCATTTATTCACATATAGGTTATGCTGGGGCTAGTAGTACCTCACTATTGCACTGTGCATTTATTCACATCTAGGTTATGCTGGGGCTTGTAGTACCTCAGTATTGCAGTGTGCATTTATGCACCTCTAGGTTAGGCTGGGATTTGTATTACCTCACTATTGCACTGTGCATTTATACAAATCTATGTTATTCTGGGACTTGTAGTACCTCACTATTACACTGTGCACTTATACACTTCTAGGTTATGCTGGGGCTTGTAGTACCTCACTATTGCACTGTACACTTATACACCTCTAGGTTATGCTGGGGCTTGCAGTACCTCAGTATTGCACTGTGCATTTATGCACCTCTAGGTTATGCTGGGGCTTGTAGTACCTCATTATTGCACTGTGCATTTATACAAATCTATGTTATTCTGGGACTTGTAGTACCTCACTATTACACTGTGCGTTTATACACCTCTAGGTTATGCTGGGGTTTGTAGTACCTCACTATTACACTGTGCACTTATACACCTCTAGGATATGCTGGGACTTGTAGTACCTCATTATTGCACTGTGCATTTATTCACCTCTAGGTTATGCTGGGGCTTGTAGTACCACACTATTGCACTGTACACTTATACACCTCTAGGTTATGCTGGGGCTTGTAGTTCCTCATATTGCACTGTGCATTTATACACCTCTAGGTTATGCTGGGACTTGTAGTACCTCATTATTGCACTGTGCATTTATTCACATCTAGGTTATGCTGGGGCTAGTAGTACCTCACTATTGCACTGTGCAATTATACACCTCTAGGTTATGCTGGGGCTTGTAGTACCTCACTATTGCACTGTGCATTTATACACCTCTAGGTTATGCTGGGGCTTGCAGTACCTCAGTATTGCACTGTGCATTTATGCACCTCTAGGTTATGCTAGGGCTTGTAGTACCTCATTATTGCACTGTGCATTTATTCACCTCTATGTTATTCTGGGGCTTGTAGTAACTCATTATTGCACTGCATTTATTCAACTCTAGGTTATGCTGGGGCTTGTAGTACCTCACTATTGCACTGTGCATTTTTACACCTCTAGGTTATGCTGGGGCTGTTAGTACCTTACTATTGCACTGTGCATTTATACACCGCTAGGTTATGCTGGGGCTTGTAGTACCTCATTATTGCACTGTGCATTTATACACCTCTAGGATATGCTGGGGCTTGTAGTACCTCACTATTGCACTGTGCATTTATACACATCTAGGTTATGCTGGGGCTTGTAATACCTCACTATTGCACTGTGCATTTATACACCTCGAAGTTATGCTGGGGCTTGTAGTACCTCACTATTGCACTGTGCATTTATACACCTCTAGGTTATGCTGGGGCTTGTAGTACCTCACTATTGCACTGTGCATTTATACACCTCTAGGTTATGCTGGGGCTTGTAGTACCTCACTATTGCACTGTGCATTTATACACCTCTAGGTTATGCTGGGGCTTGTAGTACCTCACTATTGCACTGTGCGTTTATACACCTCTAGGTTATGCTGGGGCTTGTAGTACCTCACTATTGCACTGTGCACTTATACACATCTAGGTTATGCTGGGGTTTGTAGTACCTCACTATTGCATTGTGCATTTATTCACCTCCAGGTTATGCTGGGGTTTGTAGTACTTCACGATTGCACTGTGCATTTATTCACCTCTAGGTTATGCTGGGGCTTGTAGTACCTCACTATTATACTGTGCACTTATACACCTCTAGCTTATGCTGGGGCTTGTAGTACCTCACTATTGCACTGTGCATTTATACACTTCTGGGTTATGTTGGGGCTTGTAGTACCTCAGTATTTCACTGTGCATTTATAAAAATCTATGTTATTCTGGGACTTGTAGTACCTCACTACACTGTGCGTTCATACACCTCTAGGTTATGCTAGGGCTTGTAGTACCTCACTATTGCACTGTGCATTTATACAAATCTATGTTATTCTGGGACTTGTAGTACCTCACTATTGCACTGTGCACTTATACACCTCTAGGTTATTCTGGGGCTTGTAGTACCTCATTATTGCCCTGTGCATTTATTCACCTCTAGGTTATGCTGGGGCTTGTAGTACCTCACTATTGCACTGTGCATTTATACACCTCTAGTTTATGCTGGGGCTTGTAGTACCTCATTATTGCACTGTGCATTTATTCACCTCTAGGTTATGCTGGGGTTTGTAGTACCTCACTATTGCATTGTGCATTTATTCACCTCTAGGTTATGCTGGGGCTTGTAGTACCTCACTATTGCACTGTGCATTTATACACCTCTAGTTTATGCTGGGGCTTGTAGTACCTCATTATTGCACTGTGCATTTATTCACCTCTAGGTTATGCTGGGGTTTGTAGTACCTCACTATTGCATTGTGCATTTATTCACCTCTAGGTTATGCTGGGGTTTGTAGTACCTCACTATTGCACTGTGCATTTATTCACCTCTAGGTTATGCTGGGGCTTGTAGTACCTCACTATTACACTGTGCACTTATACACCTCTAAGTTATGCTGGGGCTTGTTGTTCCTCATATTGCACTGTGCATTTATTCACATCTAGGTTATGCTGGGGCTGGTAGTATCTCACTATTGCATTGTGCATTTATTCACCTCTAAGTTATGCTGGGGTTTGTAGTACTTCACTATTGCACTGTGCATTTATACTCTTCTAGGTTATGCTGGGGCTTGTAGTACCTCATTATTGCACTGTGCATTTATTCAACTCTAGGTTATGCTGGGGCTTGTAGTACCTCACTATTGCACTGTGCATTTATACAAATCTATGTTATTCTAGGACTTGTAGTACCTCACTATTGCACTGTGCATTTATGCACCTCTAGGTTATGCTGGGACTTGTAGTACCTCGCTATTGCACTGTGCATTTATACAAATCTATGTTATTCTGGGACTTGTAGTACCTCACTATTACACTGTGCATTTATACACCTCTAGGTTATGCTGGGGCTTGTAGTACCTCACTATTACACTGTGCACTTATACACCTCTAGGTTATGCTTGGGCTTGTAGTACCTCACTATTGCACTGTACACTTATACACCGCTAGGTTATGCTGGGGCTTGCAGTACCTCAGTATTGCACTGTGCATTTATACACCTCTAGGTTATGCTGGGGCTTGTAGTACCTCACTATTACACTGTGAATTTATTCACCTCTAGGTTATGCTGGGGCTTGTAGTACCACACTATTGCACTGTACACTTATACACCTCTAGGTTATGCTGGGGCTTGTAGTTCCTCATATTGCACTGTGCATTTATACACCTCTAGGTTATGCTGGGACTTGTAGTACCTCATTATTGCACTGTGCATTTATACACCTCTAGGTTATGCTGGGGCTTGCAGTACCTCAGTATTGCACTGTGCATTTATACACCTCTAGGTTATGCTGGGGCTTGTAGTACCTCACTGTTGCACTCTGCATTTATTCACCTCTAGGTTATGCTGGGGCTTGTAGTACCTCACTATTGCACTGTGCATTTATACACCTCTAGGTTATGCTGGGCCTTGTAGTACCTCACTATTGCACTGTGCATTTATACACCTCTAGGTTATGCTGGGGCTTGTAAGTACCTCACTATTGCACTGTGCATTTATTCACCTCTAGGTTATGCTGGGGTTTGTAGTACCTCACTATTGCAGTGTGCATTTATACACCTCTAGGTTATGCTGGGGCTTGTAGTCAGGGCCGCCATCAGAGCATTACAGCCGTGACTGGCGTAAGGGGCCCGGTGAGCAGAGGGGGCCCGCATCGGGCCCCCTCTTACCTGCTCACCGGGCCCCTACCGGCAGCCGCAGGCTGAACCGGGCCCTTAGCGGCGGCCGGCGCTGCAGCTGTACGCTATTGACATGCGGGCCCGCGCCCGCACGTCAATAGTTAACAGCCGCCAGCCGCAGCGTGCAGGTCGCCGGCGTCTGACGTCATTGTCAGTCGCCGGCGAGTGCACAGTGCAGCTGCGTGGAGAGAGGAGCGCGGCAGGTAAGTAGAACTTTTTTTTTTTTCTATTAAGAGCGGAGAGCGGCGATCGGGGGGGGGGGGGTTTGGGCAGAAGGCTGGACACAGAGAGGGCAGAAGGCAGCTGGACACAGGGGGGCAGAAGGCCGCTGGACACAGGGGGGCAGAAGGCAGCTGGACACAGAGGGGGCAGAAGGCAGCTGGACACAGGGGGGCAGAAGGCAGCTGGACACAGGGGGGCAGAAGGCCGCTGGACACAGAGGGGGCAGAAGGCAGCTGGACACAGGGGGGCAGAAGGCAGCTGGACACAGAGGGGGCAGAAGGCAGCTGGACACAGAGGGGGCAGAAGGCAGCTGGACACAGGGGGGCAGAAGGCAGCTGGACACAGAGGGGGCAGAAGGCAGCTGGACACAGGGGGGCAGAAGGCAGCTGGACACAGAGGGGGCAGAAGGCCGCTGGACACAGAGGGGGCAGAAGGCCGCTGGACACAGAGGGGGCAGAAGGCCGCTGGACACAGGGGGGCAGAAGGCCGCTGGACACAGAGGGGGCAGAAGGCCGCTGGACACAGAGGGGGCAGAAGGCCGCTGGACACAGGGGGGCAGAAGGCCGCTGGACACAGGGGGGCAGAAGGCAGCTGGACACAGGGGGGCAGAAGGCAGCTAGACACAGAGGGGGCAGAAGGCAGCTGGACACAGGGGGGCAGTAAAGCTGGACACAGGGGGGCAGAAGGCAGCTGGACACAGGGGGGCAGAAGGCAGCTGGACACAGAGGGGGCAGAAGGCAGCTGGACACAGGGGGGCAGTAAAGCTGGACACAGGGGGGCAGAAGGCAGCTGGACACAGAGGGGGCAGAAGGCAGCTGGACACAGGGGGGCAGAAGGCAGCTGGACACAGAGGGGGCAGAAGGCAGCTGGACACGGGGGCAGAAGGCAGCTGGACACGGGGCAGAAGGCAGCTGGACACAGAGGGGGCAGAAGGCAGCTGGACACAGGGGGGCAGAAGGCAGCTGGACACGGGGCAGAAGGCAGCTGGACACAGAGGGGGCAGAAGGCAGCTGGACACAGAGGGGGAAGAAGGCAGCTGGACACAGAGCGGGCAGAAGGCAGCTGGACACAGAGGGGGCAGAAGGCAGCTGGACACAGAGGGGGCAGAAGGCAGCTGGACACAGGGGGGCAGAAGGCCGCTGGACACAGGGGGGCAGAAGGAAGCTGGACACAGGGGGGCAGTAAAGCTGGACACGGGGGCAGAAGGCAGCTGGACACAGAGGGGGCAGAAGGCAGCTGGACACAGGGGGGCAGAAGGCAGCTGGACACAGAGGGGGCAGAAGGCAGCTGGACACGGGGCAGAAGGCAGCTGGACACAGAGGGGGCAGAAGGCAGCTGGACACAGAGGGGGCAGAAGGCAGCTGGACACAGAGGGGGCAGAAGGCAGCTGGACACAGGGGGGCAGAAGGCAGCTGGACACAGATGGGGCAGAAGGCAGCTGGACACAGAGGGGGCAGAAGGCAGCTGGACACAGGGGGGCAGAAGGCAGCTGGACACAGGGGGGCAGAAGGCAGCTGGACACGGGGCAGAAGGCAGCTGGACACGGGGCAGAAGGCAGCTGGACACAGAGGGGGCAGAAGGCAGCTGGACACAGAGGGGGCAGAAGGCAGCTGGACACAGGGGGGCAGAAGGCAGCTGGACACAGAGGGGGCAGAAGGCAGCTGGACACGGGGCAGAAGGCAGCTGGACACAGAGGGGGCAGAAGGCAGCTGGACACAGAGGGGGCAGAAGGCAGCTGGACACAGAGGGGGCAGAAGGCAGCTGGACACAGGGGGGCAGAAGGCAGCTGGACACAGATGGGGCAGAAGGCAGCTGGACACAGAGGGGGCAGAAGGCAGCTGGACACAGGGGGGCAGAAGGCAGCTGGACACAGGGGGGCAGAAGGCAGCTGGACACGGGGCAGAAGGCAGCTGGACACGGGGCAGAAGGCAGCTGGACACAGAGGGGGCAGAAGGCAGCTGGACACAGAGGGGGCAGAAGGCAGCTGGACACAGAGGGGGCAGAAGGCAGCTGGACACAGAGGGGGCAGAAGGCAGCTGGACACAGAGGGGGCAGAAGGCAGCTGGACACAGAGGGGGCAGAAGGCCGCTGGACACGGGGGGCAGAAGGCTGGACACGGGGGGCAGAAGGCTGGACACGGGGGCAGTAAAGCTGGACACAGGGGGGGCAGAAGGCTGGACACAGAGGGGGCAGTAAAGCTGGACACAGAGGGGGCAGTAAATCTGGACACAGAGGGGGCAGTAAATCTGGACACAGAGGGGGCAGTAAATCTGGACACAGAGGGGGCAGTAAATCTGGACACAGAGGGGGCAGTAAATCTGGACACAGAGGGGGCAGTAAATCTGGACACAGAGGGGGCAGTAAATCTGGACACAGAGGGGGCAGTAAATCTGGACACAGAGGGGGCAGTAAATCTGGACACAGAGGGGGCAGTAAAGCTGGACACGGGGGGGCAGAAAGCTGGACACATGGGGGGCAGAAAGCTGGACACATGGGGGGCAGAAAGCTGGACACATGGGGGGCAGAAAGCTGGACACGGGGCAGAGTGCTGGACAGAGATGGGGCAGAGTGCTGGACAGAGATGGGGCAGAGTGCTGGACAGAGATGGGGCAGAGTGCTGGGCAGAGATGGGGCAGAGTGCTGGACAGAGATGGGGCAGAGTGCTGGACAGAGATGGGGCAGAGTGCTGGACAGAGATGGGGCAGAGTGCTGGACAGAGATGGGGCAGAGTGCTGGACAGAGATGGGGCAGAGTGCTGGACAGAGATGGTGCAGGATTGGAAACAGATGGGGCAGGATGGATACGATGGAGACAGATGGGGCAGGATGGGGAGATCATATGGGGTAGAATGGATACTCATGAGGGCAGGATGAGAGAACATATGGCTGGAGCCTGAAATGAGACACACGGTGGCCAGGATGGCGAATATTACCATAGGGGCTAATTAAGGGATATTATTATTGCAGTGATGTATTTATTTTATTTTTTGAGTATACTGTTTTAAATGGGGGGGGCGGTCCTGTTACTGTGTAGAGTGATACTATGTTGCCTTCTTCATGTGGTGTAATGTAGAAGTTGGGAAAATTAAGTAATGTGTTCTACAAGCGGAACTCGAGATAACTGTTTTATTTCCTGCAGAGACGAGTCCTGGCTGGATAAAGTGATGGCGGTCTGTGCTGGATGAAAGATGAAGGACTTCACCTAGAGACGTCACTGGTGAGTCAGTGTTACCTATACACTTACACTATACACTGTATACTATATACAGAGGTCCTGTGTACAATGTCACCAGTGATCACTGTATTATCTATACATTATATACAGAGCTCCTGTGTGTAATGTCACCGGTGATCACTGTATTACCTGTACACAGACACTGCTTACTAATTACAGATCTCCTGTGCATAATGGCACTGATGGTGATAGTATTGTGGGTTTTTTTTGTATTACTGATCAGTATTGTAGTATTCAGTCATTGTTGGTAATATGTGGTCTGGTCATGATGTGGAGGTTATATGTGGTCTGGTCATGGTGTAGCGGTATTTGTTCCTTGTATTTTATATTATTCGATCACTGTGGTGGTAATATGTCATCTGGTCATAGTGTTGTGGTATTTGTTCCTTGTATGTAGTATTATAGGTCATTTTAAAAATTGAAAAATAAATAAAAATATACCTAAATTGTATTGCATATTTTAACAAATATTTAGTAGGTTACAGTAGAGTAGGGCCCGGCCAAAAGTGTCTACCTTGTTGTGGTGGCGGCTTAAAAAATCTTTTGGCCAAAACAAAAGCTGCCTGCTATATGTGTGATCTGGTGATGGGAACTGTCAATGTGTGATAGGTGAGAAGTGGAGATTTTCCAAGAGAGAGCGGTGGGACTGTGGACAGTTCGTGGGGTGGAGCCTGGAGGCGGGGCTGGGGTGGAGCCTGGGCGGAGTTTCAAGGGGGCCCCGAAAATTTTGCCAGTATGGGGCCCCGAAATTTCTAGTGGCAGCCCTGCTTGTAGTACCTCACTATTGCACTGTGCATTTATTCACCTCTAGGTTATGCTGGGGCTTCTCGTACCCCATTAGTGCTCTGCGCATTTTTACACCTCTAGGTTATGCTGGGGTTTGTAGTACCTCACTATTGCACTGTGCATTTATACACCTCTAGGTTATGCTGGAGTTTGTAGTACCTCACTGTTGCACTGTGCACTTATACACCTCTAGGTTATGCTGGGGCTTGTAGTACCTCACTATTGCACTGTGCATTTATACACCTCTAGGTTATGCTGGAGTTTGTAGTACCTCACTGTTGCACTGTGCATTTATTCACCTCTAGGTTATGCTGGGGCTTGTAGTTCCTCATATAGCACTGTGCATTTATATACACCCCTAGGATATGCTGGGTCTTGTATTACCTCACTATTGCAGTGTGCACTTATACACCTCTAGGTTATGCTGGGACTTGTAGTGCCTCATATTGCAATGTGCATTTATACAACTCTAGGATATGCTGGCGCTTGTAGTAGCTCATATTGCACTGTGAATTTTTACACCTCTAGGTTATGCTGGGGCTTCTAGTGCTTCACTATTGCACTGTCAATTTATACAACTCTAGGATATGCTGCGGCGTGTAGTACCTCATTATTGCACTGTGGATTTATACACCTCTAGGTAATGCTGGGGCTTGTAGTACCTCACTGTTGCATTGTGCATTTATACATATTAAGGTTCTACTGGGGCTTGTAGTACGTTATATTGCGCTGTGCATTTATGCACCTCTAGGTTATGCTGGGGCTTGTAGTACCTCACCATTGCACTGTGCATTTATTCACCTCTAGGTTATGCTGCGGCTTGTAGTACCTCACTATTGCAGTGTGCATTTATACACCTCTAGGTTATGCTGGGGATTGTAGTTCCTCATATTGCACTGTGGATTTATACACCTCTAGGTTATGCTGGGGCTTGTAGTACCTCACTGTTGCACTGTGCATTTATTCACCTCTAGGTTATGCTGGGGCTTGTAGTTCCTCATATTGCACTGTGCATTTCTAAACCTCTAGGTTGTGCTGGGGCTTGTAGTATGTCACTGTTGCACTGTGCATTTATACACCTCTAGGTTATGCTGGGGCTTGTAGTACCTCACTATTGCACTGTGCATTTATTCACCTCTAGGTTATGCTGGGGTTTGTAGTACCTCACTATTGCAGTGTGCATTTATACACCTCTAGGTTATGCTGGGGCTTGTAGTACCTCACTATTGCACTGTGCATTTATTCACCTCTAGGTTATGCTGGGGCTTCTCGTACCCCATTAGTGCTCTGCGCATTTTTACACCTCTAGGTTATGCTGGGGTTTGTAGTACCTCACTATTTCACTGTGCATTTATACACCTCTAGGTTATGCTGGAGTTTGTAGTACCTCACTGTTGCACTGTGCACTTATACACCTCTAGGTTATGCTGGGGCTTGTAGTACCTCACTATTGCACTGTGCATTTATACACCTCTAGGTTATGCTGGAGTTTGTAGTACCTCACTGTTGCACTGTGCATTTATTCACCTCTAGGTTATGCTGGGGCTTGTAGTACCTCACTATTGCACTGTACGTTTTTTCACCTCTAGGTTATGCTGGAGCTTGTAGTACCTCATTATTGGACTGTGCATTTACTCACATCTTGGTTATTTCGGGGTTTGTAGTACATCACTGTTGCATTGTGCATTTATTCACCTCTATGTTATGCTGTGGCTTCTAGTACTTCATTCTTGCACTGCGCATTTTTTGACTTCTAGGTTACGCTGGGGTTTGTAGTGCCTCACTGTTGCACTGTGGATTTATTCACAGCTATAGTTATGCTGAGACTTGTAGTACCTCACAATTGTACTGTGAATGTATACACCTCCAGGTTATGCTGGGACTTGTAGTACTTTGCTATTGCACTGTGCATCTCTATGTTATGCTGTGGCTTGTTGTATCTCACTATTGCGCTGTGCGTTTATTCACCTCTAGGTTATGCTGGGACTTGTAGTACCCACAGTGTAACGATTGACTTGTAGTGATGGAGACCATTGATTTACTGGATGATTTATTATTCTTGGTGCATTAGGCAGCTCTCCGAGCCCCATCAGGCCCCGAATATCCCCCGGAGTCTCATTCCTGGGGGAACCTGCGGGGGCGCTATAGCTGAAAAGCACGAGCCAGTGGGCCCGTCCTGATCACTGCTGAAAACACTGCAGGTCCATGGCGTCACCATCGCATTGTTAACATGTTTGTAGGCGGAGACGTGATGACAGCTGATGTTCTGTCCCAGAGGACCATGGCACAATCCCCATCAAAGCTTCCTTTTGTCCTGCACCTGGAGAGAATAATTCTGTCCCCATCTCTCAGCGGCAGAATAACAAACTGATGTTCTCTATCTGTCATCCATGGGACATAAAAGAGATGCATGGGCCGGGCGATCGCTCGCGGACTTCTCACGTGGCCGTCCTGTGTGCACAGCCTGTAGAAACCTCTTATAGGGTCCCTATGGCAGATCTCTGTGATACTGGCTGATTAGAGCAGCCCCACCCCGCGCTGGGATCTGGCATGTCCAGGTGTTATAGCGAGGAATCGGCACGTGTGCGGTGTGATCCCTCCGTCTGCGGGACCGGTCATCCTGATGGCTTCAGGACCTCCTGACTTCTTACTTACTCCCTATGTGTATACACACATTACATTTACATCTATCAAAAGTTAAAACTTTGACCTGTAACTTTTGTATTTTTTTTTATGAATAAATCATTTCCACAAATTGCCTCTACAGAAAGAAAAAGAATTTGAACTCTATAGCGCCACCTATTGGAAGCAGCAATCCTACCAGTCACTATTGACCCATTATGAGTAAATTGTGCACTGACTAATTCCATTATATATAACTAGCTACTGAACCCGTTCTACGCCCGGGTGGCGAGCATTTATATTGGTATATGGTCTCCATCCTGGTATGTGCTGCTCCATCCTGCGTCCCCATCCTGTCATGTGCTGCTCCATTCTGCGTCCCCATTCTGTCATGTGCTGCTCCATCCTGCATCCCCATCCTGTCATGTGCTGCTCCCATCCTGCGCCCCCGTTCTGTCATGTGCTGCTCCCATCCTGCGCCCCCGTTCTGTCATGTGCTGCTCCCATCCTGCGCCTCCATTCTGTCATTTGCTGCTCCCATCCTGTCATGTGCTGCTCCCATCCTGTGCCCCCATTCTGTCATGTGCTGTTCCCATCCTGCGCCCCCGTTCTGTCATGTGCAGCTCCCATCCTGCGCCCCCGTTCTGTCATGTGCTGCTCCCATCCTGTGCCCCCGTTCTGTCATGTGCTGCTCCCATCCTGCGCCTCCATTCTGTCATTTGCTGCTCCCATCCTGTCATGTGCTGCTCCCATCCTGTGCCCCCGTTCTGTCATGTGCTGCTCCCATCCTGCGCCCCCGTTCTGTCATGTGCTGCTCCATCCTGTCATGTGCTGCTCCATCCTGCGTCCCCATCCTGTCATGTGCTGCTCCATTCTGCGTCCCCATCCTGTCATGTGCTGCTCCATCCTGCGCCCCCATTCTGTCATGTGCTGCTCCCATCCTGCGCCCCCGTTCTGTCATGTGCTGCTCCCATCCTGCGCCCCCGTTCTGTCATGTGCTGCTCCCATCCTGCGCCCGTTCTGTCATGTGCTGCTCCCATCCTGCGCCCCTGTTCTGTCATGTGCTGCTCCATCCTGCGCCCCTGTTCTGTCATGTGCTGCTGCCATCCTGTTCTGTCATGTGCTGCTCCCATCCTGCACCCGTTCTGTCATGTGCTGCTCCCATCCTGCGCCCCTGTTCTGTCATGTGCTGCTCCCATCCTGCGCCCCTGTTCTGTCATGTGCTGCTCCCATCCTGCGCCCCTGTTCTGTCATGTGCTGCTCCCATCCTGCGCCCCTGTTCTGTCATGTGCTGCTCCCATCCTGCGCCCCTGTTCTGTCATGTGCTGCTCCCATCCTGCGCCCCTGTTCTGTCATGTGCTGCTCCCATCCTGCGCCCGTTCTGTCATGTGCTGCTGCCATCCTGCGCCCGTTCTGTCATGTGCTGCTCCCATCCTGCGCCTCCATTCTGTCATTTGCTGCTCTCATCCTGTGCCCCCGTTCTGTCATGTGCTGCTCCCATCCTGCGCCCCCGTTCTGTCATGTGCTGCTCCCATCCTGCGCCCCGTTCTGTCATGTGCTGCTCCCATCCTGTGCCCCCGTTCTGTCATGTGCTGCTCCCATCCTGCGCCTCCATTCTGTCATTTGCTGCTCCCATCCTGTCATGTGCTGCTCCCATCCTGTGCCCCCGTTCTGTCATGTGCTGCTCCCATCCTGCGCCCCCGTTCTGTCATGTGCTGCTCCATCCTGCGTCCCCATCCTGTCATGTGCTGCTCCATCCTGCGCCCCATTCTGTCATGTGCTGCTCCATCCTGCATCCCCATCCTGTCATGTGCTGCTCCCATCCTGCGCCCCCGTTCTGTCATGTGCTGCTCCCACCCTGCGCCCCTGTTCTGTCATGTGCTGCTCCCAACCTGCGCCAGTTCTGTCATGTGCTGCTGCCATCCTGCGCCTGTTCTGTCATGTGCTGCTGCCATCCTGCGCCCGTTCTGTCATGTGCTGCTGCCATCCTGCGCCCGTTCTGTCATGTGCTGCTGCCATCCTGCGCCCGTTCTGTCATGTGCTGCTCCCATCCTGCGCCCCTGTTCTGTCATGTGCTTCTGTCATGTGCTGCTGCCATCCTGCGCCCATTCTGTCATGTGCTGCTGCCATCCTGCGTCCGTTCTGTCATGTGCTGCTCCCATCCTGCGCCCCTGTTCTGTCATGTGCTGCTGCCATCCTGCGCCCGTTCTGTCATGTGCTGCTCCCATCCTGCGCCCCTGTTCTGTCATGTGCTGCTGCCATCCTGCGCCCGTTCTGTCATGTGCTGCTCCCATCCTGCGCCCCTGTTCTGTCATGTGCTTCTGTCATGTGCTGCTGCCATCCTGCGCCCATTCTGTCATGTGCTGCTGCCATCCTGCGCCCGTTCTGTCATGTGCTGCTCCCATCCTGCGCCCCTGTTCTGTCATGTGCTTCTGTCATGTGCTGCTGCCATCCTGCGCCCATTCTGTCATGTGCTGCTGCCATCCTGCGCCCCTGTTCTGTCATGTGCTGCTGCCATCCTGCGCCCGTTCTGTCGTGCTGCTGCCAGCGCCCGTTCTGTCATGTGCTGCTCCCATCCTGCGCCCCTGTTCTGTCATGTGCTGCTCCCATCCTGTGCCCCCGTTCTGTCATGTGCTGCTCCCATCCTGCGCCCCCGTTCTGTCATGTGCTGCTCCATCCTGCGTCCCCATCCTGTCATGTGCTGCTCCATCCTGCGTCCCCATCCTGTCATGTGCTGCTCCCATCCTGCGCCCCCGTTCTGTCATGTGCTGCTCCCATCCTGCGCCCGTTCTGTCATGTGCTGCTCCCATCCTGCGCCCGTTCTGTCATGTGCTGCTCCCATCCTGCGCCCCTGTTCTGTCATGTGCTGCTCCCATCCTGTGCCCCTGTTCTGTCATGTGCTGCTCCCATCCTGCGCCCGTTCTGTCATGTGCTGCTGCCAGCCTGCGCCCATTCTGTCATGTGCTGCTGCCATCTTGCGCCCGTTCTGTCATGTGCTGCTGCCATCCTGCGCCCGTTCTGTCATGTGCTGCTCCCATCCTGCGCCCCTGTTCTGTCATGTGCTGCTGCCATCCTGCGCCCGTTCTGTCATGTGCTGCTGCCATCCTGCGCCCGTTCTGTCATGTGCTGCTGCCATCCTGCGCCCGTTCTGTCATGTGCTGCTGCCATCCTGCGCCCCTGTTCTGTCATGTGCTTCTGTCATGTGCTGCTGCCATCCTGCGCCCGTTCTGTCATGTGCTGCTCCCATCCTGCGCCCCTGTTCTGTCATGTGCTTCTGTCATGTGCTGCTGCCATCCTGCGCCCATTCTGTCATGTGCTGCTGCCATCCTGCGCCCCTGTTCTGTCATGTGCTGCTCCCATCCTGCGCCCGTTCTGTCATGTGCTGCTCCCATCCTGCGCCCCTGTTCTGTCATGTGCTGCTCCCATCCTGCGCCCCTGTTCTGTCATGTGCTTCTGTCATGTGCTGCTGCCATCCTGCGCCCATTCTGTCATGTGCTGCTGCCAGCCTGCGCCCTTTCTGTCATGTGCTGCTCCCATCCTGCGCCCCTGTTCTGTCATGTGCTGCTGCCATCCTGCGCCCGTTCTGTCATGTGCTGCTGCCAGCCTGCGCCCGTTCTGTCATGTGCTGCTGCCATCTTGCGCCCGTTCTGTCATGTGCTGCTGCCATCCTGCGCCCGTTCTGTCATGTGCTGCTGCCATCTTGCGCCCGTTCTGTCATGTGCTGCTGCCATCCTGCGCCCGTTCTGTCATGTGCTGCTGCCATCCTGCCCCCGTTCTGTCATGTGCTGCTGCCATCCTGCGCCCGTTCTGTCATGTGCTGCTGCCATCCTGCGCCACCATTGTATTATATGCCCCCCGTATGCTGCTGCCATATAAAAAAAAAAAAAAAATACCATACTCGCCTATCGTCCGGCTCCACTGCAGGTGTGTCTTCAAGAAAATGGCGCCGGAAAGCGCGGACTGCGCAGTCCACGCTTTCCGGCGTCATTTTCTCGAAGATACACTCCGGCTCCTCTGCCTGTGACTGGTCAGAGGGCGGCGCCGGCGCGCCATTAAGCGCGTCATCGCGCCCTTTGAACTGTCACAGCAGAGGAGCCGGGAGACGGAGCCGCACGCAGCGCTGGAACGGGGAAAGGTGAATATACTTACCCTCCTGGCGGTCCCTGATTCTCCGGTGGAGATCGCGGTATGCGTTCAGTGCTTACGCATACCGCGATCTCCTGGGAGCGTCACTCTGTGGGGGCCAGACTGCGCCGGCGCTTGCGCAGTCTATAAAGGCTTCGGACAGAGTGACGCTCCCAGCGTTATATTATAGATGATAGGGGGTCTTAGAAGATTTTCATCTCTGAAACAAATATAGCTATGTCCTTTCAGGGAGCAATAAATAGAATGACATGCTATAATTCTCTCTATGTATATACTCCAGCTCCAGATAAATGGTAAAAAACTTTTTCTTTATTAATCCAACGTAATAAAAACAGGATGATCCTTACAGATGGCAGACAGAATAAGTGATTGCGCAGAGAACGGCTCTCTGCGCAATCACTTATTCTGTCTGCCATCTGTAAGGATCATCCTGTTTTTATTACGTTGGATTAATAAAGAAAAAGTTTTTTACCATTTATCTGGAGCTGGAGTATATACATGGTTGGATCTGCTGCTGCTTGGAGTCCCGGGTCAGGACTTACTTTCGTGCTCCACATCGGATGGTCTGGTTGGTGAGCTGGCTACGGCTCTTGTTAGCCGTTTTTCTTTTTTTGGCTTTATAATTCTCTCTGCCTGCAGCCACCACTAGGGGGAGCTCACTCCTTACGAACTACGGTATACAGTTCTTATTAAATCTGTGTTGTGCTCCCCCTAGTGGTGGCTTCTGATAAGTCAGAATTCTATCAAGTCACTCTGGTTTGAGAAGAAAATGATTTGTAGAATTTTTTTTTTTAAATCATTTTCCCCCCCATTTACCTTTTAAGAGACAGAACGCTGCATAATACTGTGCCTGGAAATTGCATTCCCTGTACTATAGTCATGGCTTTTCATGAGTGCAGATCTACAAACAAGTCTGGAGTTGTGCAATGATTTACGTAGGATCCTACATATGTAATCGCAGCGTGGAGGCATATGACACGTCCACGCTATATACACTACATCCTTACACTGTGTACACCAGCATGTCACCCTCTAAGGACTAATAATAGATATCCTCAGAACCGGATCCACAGAAACCTCCGACCTCTGCCAAATCCCATGATGTCGCTTTAATAAAGCGAAGCCTCTGCCGTCATGTCCTCCACGCGTTTCATTGAGCCCCCGGGACGCTGCGTCCAGGCCTCATTGTTGAGCTGGATAAGGCTGCGCGCCCCGGATCCCGGAGTTTAATATCCGCCTATTGACAGTAGATAGTGGCAGGAAATGATACGGGAGGTTTTTTATTGCAGTAATTGACCCGTCGCTTCCTCTCGGGCAGATGGGCTCTTGCCGTTATGGCTTCCTATCTAAACACAAGTGTCGTCTACAAGACTCTGTGCGCCAACAGGTATAATATTGATACAAGGCATCGGCCGCCATAGACTGTGCACACCGGGCCATTGTAACCCCGGCTGTTTAGACAAGAGGGTGCGGGGCCCATAAATCCTGGTACCATGTGTGATCGCCTAGTCCTACACATCGAACATACACGTCAGTCACCCTATGACAGCGTCCATCCTGCTTAAAGGGGTTGTCCGGTACTAACATATTGACCTTTCCTATCAATATTAGATTATTATTTATTTATATAGCACCATTGATTCCATGGTTACATACAAGTTACAGATATCACTTACAGTAAACTATCAATGACGGACTGATACAGAGGGGCGAGGACCCTGCCCTTCACGGCTTACATTCTACAGGCTGGTGGGGAAGGAGACAGTAGGTTGAGGGTCTGACATTCAGGACCCCCCACATATCCGATATCCACTCCGGATGTGAGCGACATACACAGCCAAGTGCTGCAGTGCGTAAATCTTCGATATCAGATGATTGTGGGGGTAACAGTCGGGTCATAAGTTTGAGACTGGGGTGATCTAAGCCAGGGGTCCCCAACTCCAGTCCTCAAGGCCCACCAACATGTCATGTTTTCAGGATTTCCTTAGTCTTGCCCAGGTACTAATTCCATCACCTGTGCAATGCAAAGGAAATCCTGAAAACATGACCTGTTGGTGGGCCTTGAGGACTGGAGTTGGGGACCTCTGATCTAAGCCATCAATATGTAAGTCCTGGAAAATTAAAGGGTTAATGCTATTAAATTACAGAAGGTGATAATGCAGGAAAAAAATTCTATAAATAATAAAGAAAAAAAAAGTAGCAGATCTCTTCCAGGGGAAACTAAGCAATAGTTTCCATCAGGTCCCTGTAAGGGTCTTTCTGTGTAGAGCGGGGTCTCTTGTTTCTCTGACTTTAGTCGGACGCTCACATGACTTGATCCTGCGTATCAGACGCCGAGCGTCCAGTGCACACAAGGAGATAAGACGTTCTTATCCAGACTTTGAATAGCAGATATAATCGTATCACGGGGTGGCGAGCGCCACGTGCCGCCTACCTGGCCGACTCCATATACCGCAGTCACACTAATGACTGTACGGAGACCGGAGCGAGAATAGAAACCTCAAATCATAACATGGGGCGTCCAGGAGAACAAAACATGGCCGCTCTCCTTCATACTCTGTGCTAAACCTGTCCATGGGTTGTGTCCGGTATTGTAGTGCAGATCCCTTTAGCTGTGTGCCCACATTGAGCTTTTGATGTTGCAAATTTTCTGCACCCATTATTGTAAAGTAGGTTACTTGGATTTTTTTTGGAAAAAAAAACAACTTACCAAATACTCATCGTCAGACTGTAGCAATAAACTGAGCTGTAATACCACAAACCACCTGTGGATATGTGTGGCGCTGTTCTTGGACATAAGCAGCCATGTCTTCTAATTCTAGAGAACTTCTTTAAGAACACAAATACATACATGATGCGTAAGTGCCTAATGAATACGGGAACTTCAATATTGCTGCAAACGTTAAAGACACTTGGCATTTTTTATCAAAGAGCGTTAAAGCCCTCCAACCATGTCACGGTGTATCTCTTAATATGGTTTTTAGCGTTTGTAGCAATATTGGAGTTCATGTATTCATCAGTCACCATGTACTGATACAAATACACTATGTATCTGTGTATTAATTTTATATGAAAGGTGTGCGGGCCTTTTTTTCCCTCTCCAGGGCCCAGAACCCTTATCCACCCGTGTCCATTAGTTGGGGTCTCGGTCCTTATTCACATTTACGCCAAGGTAAGGTTTTATACTGGAGGTTAGGACCATCCCGAATAGGATCACCATGATGTGGTGGGATGGCTTTTTACTAAGCACCCCGTGTTATTTCATGCACTATTGCCATTTATTTATGGTGGGATATTTACTCACTGCTTTTATCTCAGGTTTTGCTACATAAGATTTTAATTGTGAGCAATGGTGAGTTTCCTTTTCACTCCCCAGTCATGAGGCTTTTTTGGCACATTGGTAACATTTAGTGGCTAGGGACCGTCCGTATTAAAAGGTCACCTTGACGTGGTTGGATGGCTTTTGCGCTCTCTGATCAAAAAAACACTAAGTACTTTTTATGTTTTTTTGTGTTTGCAGCAATATTGGAGTTCATGTATTCATTAGTCACATCGTATATGTTAGTATATTAGCCACATAGCTTATTAGTGCACCTGTGCATTCATTTAATACTAAAGATGTGCAGGACATTCTTTAAGAACTGACCCAGAAAATAAAGGTTGCAGCAGATTTTGTAAACAGATATATAGACCTCCGCCTGTATATACAGTGACCACACAGTACAGTTATGTGTCAGTCTGTAAGTGCAAGATTTAGGCCAGTAGGACACGCCGTTGTCTTGGATTAGGGATCTACTTAATCGCAGCACTCCGTGATGGATTAACTCAATGGGACTAAGCTGCAGTAACAACACATGGAGCAGTGCGGTACAGTGCTCTTCTCCTGATTTGACAAATTATTTTAAGGGGTTAAGACGGGAGTGTAAATTATCAGCAATCTACACAATAGGTGATTACTTGCTGATAGTTAGCAATTCCATGGCCGGGATCCTTAATGATCCAGAGATCTGTATAGCTACATTTCAATGGTCCTGCATGCCCATCACCCCTCCATTCTTCACCGTAGGACTGCTGGACATAGCCAGGCGCTGTGCTTGGCTAACAGTCCCATAGACAATGAATGGAGCAATAATGCACTTGCAGGATCATCACTGCATTCATACAGGGCCCCCCCGAGCGCCTTTCTCTGGATCAGTGGGGGCCCCAGTGGTGGAATCACTAGTGATCAGCAAGTTATTACCTATCCTACTGGTGATAATTTGCATTGTAGTTATAACCTTTTATTGCTCACAAAGTAGATTCATATTACCAACACAATGGTGCCAGCTTGTGGGGCGCCCCATTGCCAAGACTGCCATCGTGGGAGGGCATTACCACCCAGCACATTTATAGAATGCTTTAGTACCCATGTAGAAGAATCCGCTGGGCTCTGCAGAGCACCACAGCTCCGGTCCATGAGCGACCATGGGGGTCCTAATGGTTAGTCTACGACAATCAGGAGGTGAGGACACAAGTCATTACTACTTAACATGGTCCTCCTGGGTTTGGTGGCATGGTCAGTCCGGTCAGTCCCATCTGGAGAGCTGTACAGGAATAGACCAGACATGTAGGACACAGCGGCACAAGTCAGCATGGGGGGCAAAGAGGATTTATCTGCAATATGTAACACTTGCCGAGTAAACAAACAACTTGTAACAAGAACCTTATTAATCCGACCTGAGACAGAGGAGGATTACTCTGCAAAAAGTATCAGATGAGACTAATTAAATAAAAAGTCACCTGACCTGGGATTAGTCCAGTGGGCGACCGGCCAAACACTGCAAAATCTGTCCCAGTGTCAGCAGAGATCCTGTAAAGTAAGTGAACCCTGAAATGCTGCACACAAGATGTGTAATGTCAGCAGAAGTTTAGGACCAGTCCTCCCTGTAAGGGCTCGCTCACGCTGGTGTGTGACACGGCCGAGTGCTCACCCATGTTTTATCGGATAGCCTTCGGCCCAGTGTTACACTATGGGGCAGTGCAGATGTGCAATTGTTTTCTCCCGCCGATTCGGCCTAAGATAACAATCCCGCATGCTGCGAGTGGCTCAGATATTCGGATCACGCACACCCGTACAAATCTGTGGGTGCGTGTGACATATCGGACGGCACGTGGGTGTCATCCGAGTGCAGACAGATGTGCGGGCACAGAGACAATGGAGAAATAAAGTTCTTCATCTTCTCTGACTGTCTAATGTGGAAGAATCGGAGCACACTGAGGAGACGGATCAGACTGCCGGTGTGATCAGATTCTCTTGTATGAGGGAATCGTATCAGAAGTGCGGAGAAGACAAAGAAATTAATTTCTCCATTGACTGTCCAAGTATATCGCACTGCACTCATATGTCATCCGATTGCAGTTCGAGGTTTTGCATGCACCCGTAGACTCGTATAGGGGGGTGTGATCAGAGTCTCGCTGCCATTTGTAGCATGCACTGCCCCATTGTATAACACTGGGCCGAGTGCTATCTGATAAATCATCACATAGCACGTTATACAGCACTGTGAGAGAAACCACAGAAAAGCCCTGAACAGGAATGGACATGGAAGAGACGTTCTATGTGGAAACAGTGGACACAGGTGCACGAGCTGCCAGTATCGGTCACCAACTTTTCCCTGCTTCCTTATTGTCTTCGCTCGTTTTTTTTTTTTCTGAAGCAAAAGTAGTTAATAGTGACTTATTTTTTTTTTTGCTTTATTCATTATTTAATTTGCAACTTTTATTTAAGTCAAAGGGAAGGAGTCATCAGATAATGTCTTATTGTTTAAATAAGACTTGTGTAACATGTATTAAAAAGGGCATTTTTTTCATGTTGTGATATTTTTTTTTTAATTTAAATAGATTATTGAGAATAAACATAAACATTACATTTTATCCATCTTCCAGTGTATTACAAACCCCCTCCCCTCCCCCCCCCCCCCCATGACAGCTCCTTTCCAATGATACTTTTATTACTAGTATTGATGGCTCTTTGAGCCGCTTGACTCACTTATGACCGCTTATTCATCTAGCAATCTCCCCCATTCAAAGGCACTCAGTCTCCCATTTCCTATACCTAAAGGTACCTTCACACATAACGATATCGTTAACGATATCGTTGCTTTTTGTGACGTAGCAACGATATCGTTAAGGAAATCGTTCTGTGTGACAGCGACCAACGATCAGGCCCCTGCTGGGAGATCGTTGGTCGCTGAACAAAGTCCAGAACTTTATTTCGTCGCTGGATCTCCCGCTGACATCGCTGGATCGGCGTGTGTGACACCGATCCAGCGATGTCTTCACTGGTAACAAGGGTAAACAGGGCCGCACTTAGTAACCCGATGTTTACCCTGGTTACCAGCGTAAAAGTAAAAAAAAAAAAAAAAGACAGTACATACTTACCTTCCGCTGTCTGTCCCCGGCGCTCTGCTTCTCTGCACTGGCTGTGAGCGTCGGTCAGCCGGAAAGCAGAGTGGTGACGTCACCGCTCTGCTTTCCGGCCGCTGTGCTCACAGCCAGTACAGGAGGAGTGCAGAGAAGCCGAGCGTCGGGGACAGACAGCGGTAGGTAAGTATGTAGTGTTTGTTTTTTTTTAACTTTTACGCTGGTAACCAGGGTAAACATCGGGTTACTAAGCGCGGCCCTGCGCTTAGTAACCCGATGTTTACCCTGGTTACCGGCATCGTTGGTCGCTGGAGAGCTGTCTGTGTGACAGCTCTCCAGCGACCAAACAGCGATGCTGCAGCGATCCGGATCGTCGGTATCGCTGCAGCGTCGCTTAATGTGAAGGGGCCTTAATCATCCCAGCTCGAGCCACGGAGACCACATTTTGTCAAACATTTCTGTTTTCCCACGTCTTTTGTAGACCCCCTTTTCCAGATTGAGACCATGTTTAACATATTTCAGGAATTCACCCCTTGCAGGCGGCTCCTCCTTGATCCAATTCCGTGCTATCACCTTCCGAGCCATATATAACAGCCTAGCTATTGCTATCTTCCAGGTGTTATCCACTCTAATTTCCTCCACATATCCCAGTAGGCACACCATCGGATCTCTCGGCACTCTGCATTTATACGCCCCTTCCACACGACTCAGTACCACCAGCCAAAAAGCAACCAGTCTTGGACATGTCCACATCATGTGATATATTCCTGCATTCTCAGTCCTACATCTCAGGCATTCAGAGTCAGCACGCAACCCCGTTTTGTGTAACACTTCCGGTGATTTATAGACTCTGTGCAAGATGTACAGCTGCGATAGTCTATACGGCTCGCTCAGTGACACTCGTGGAACCCACTCCGATACCTACTCCCAGGTTTCATCCTCCATTGGGCCTAAATCTCTTTCCCACTTAGCTCTCGCTTTTAGAGGAAAATCCAGCAAATATGCATGTAGAAGGTCCTTATAGAGGGTGGAAATGACTCCCCTCGTGGACCCTTCCCCACACACGTATTCCAAAACTATGTCCTCTTGGATCCTAATGCCATCATGTTGTGATATTAATGAACACATTTAATGTTAATTTTTTATGCATTTTTTTGGGGGAAAAGTAGAGGAACGATGTAATACAAAAAAAGTTTGAAACGCTATGAATGCATTTATCGTACGGGTTAAATAATTTTATATTGTGATACATTTGCAAACATTCAATGTCTTGTTTTTTTTTTTAATGTCTATATTTATAACTGAGTAAATTGTGGGTGATACATTTTCAACCTTTTTTTTTTAAAAGATTATATTGCAGTATATAAAGTGATGGTCTCCCATGAAGCTTGGCCTGTGGCCGGGCATCACAGGGTTCTCAACATTAGGTGCGGGGGCTTCCAGCTGCTATCTAAACCCATCGGCACCCCCTGCGGTCACACATCTTGAATATCTATAGTAATATTTAAGGGGTTAAACAGCAGCAGTTAGATCTGGGTCACTTCACAGCGCCATCCTTTGCACCCCCATGTGTTGTGCATGAACTTCGCATGTTGGGAAGGGGATTAACCATCAATGCTGTAAAGTCTTGCAGAGTTCTGGTGTAAAGATTTTGAAAAGTTGCAACATTTTGGCGACTCATCAGACGCTCCAGATACATGAAGAGGGGTGCACCGCGAATCAGGAGCGTCTGACTCCAGCATGGATCCACATCAAAACCAGTGTGAACATCGCCGGTCTTAATGAATCGGGTTCTGGCCTAATTTTAGGAAGTGAAAAAGCAAGACTGAACTAGAATAACGGGAATCTGTGTCTAGGTCCTTTCCATGGAAACAGTTATAGAAGATCTGGGTCAATTCCATCATAACATTTTTTTATTTTTTATTATTATTATTTTTTTTTTTTTTTACAAAACATTGCAATCAAATTACAAAACAAAAATACAAAGAACACAAGGCTGGGCGTTTTTTTCTTCTTAAGTTTTTAATTTATCCATTAGATGAGTGGCAGCTACGTCTCTCCGCTTTCTTATAACGGGCAGATAATCCCCAGGAAACGCCCGGAGATTATAAACTGTGTTTATAGCTGCCTGTATTCTGTGAACGAGTTCCTCATAGGAGACGCTGCCTGCGGCCACAGAGCCGCACATGTAGGATACAGGCTGCAATAAATGGCAGATCTGAGACGTAGGCACAATTCAGCAGTGCAATATCTAAGAATTAATAATCGTACAGATGAGTATTGGGATTTTCAGGAAGAATTAATGTCTAGGGCGCAGAGGAAAATAAAGTAACTCGGGTCTATAATCCATAGAAAAATATCTCAGAATTGTCCCATAATCTCTACATAAGACATCAGTGCTCGTTAGCAGCAAGGAAACAGCCAGTATCACATCTTCTAGTGAGCGGAGTCACACACGGGGACATCCCTATAATCCTCATCTGCAAAAATGGAACAGGTGCTGGATCTCCGCTGCTTCAATGTAGCAGGAGTGAAACCCCCAGGAATAAATGGAAATTCATTTTGTGCCATAAAAATACCCAACTGGTGTAATTCTATTGATCCAGCATCGGATCAAAAATGGTTTTATACTAGAAAATATTAGCAGTAACAGCAGAATCTGACCGTCCCCGGCTGCTGATATTTTTGTTAACACGAATTCTGGAGAAACTTTTTTTTTTTTCTTTTAATGAAAAAGCAAAAATCTACAGCGCCACCTGCTGGCTGCCATTCATCAGTCCTAACTGTAGGACATAAGAAGTGCTCTCCTCGCTGCAGACAGGAGCTCAGTGACGGACGAGACGGAGGAGTCTGCGGCTCACGAGTCCGCATTGATCTCTTTCTTTAGAGTTTCCGCCAGCGTCGGGTCGGCTTCACCCAAGACCTCAATAAAGCTGTTCACCTACAAGCACAAGGGTGACATTAGGCCATTACAGCAGGTGGTATGGAACAGGAATGGCGACAAACTTATTTTTATACCGTAGATAATAGGGGAAATTAGTTATTTTCAAAAAGTCTGAATATAAAATACTCACAGACGTGCCATAGAGCGGGAGCAGAGTCCGCAGCGCGCACAAGGACGTCTCCTCGGTGATGTGTCCTTCCTTGAGGGCCTCTAGTATGTTCTCCTGGAGAGAATACAACATGTGGCATTAAGGAGTCGGGATGAGAAATAGAGCCGTGTAATAGGCAGGTGAATGCAGCAGAGCTGTAATACCAACTGCTGCCTGTACACAAGTGTGGCGCTGTTCCAAAAAAATAATCTTTTTCATCTCCCAACTAAACCTTTCCAATTCCTTTTGGAGTACAAATCATTCTAATATCCTAGAACTGTCCGGATTCTCATGCCCAGTTCCCTATAGGTCAGCATTCTGCCAGCACTATTAGGCTAGGTGCACACGTAGGAAATGTGGTGCAGAATTTTCTGCACTAAATCTGCATCTCCTGGTAGAATCCGCAGGTGCGTTTTTGATGTGTTTTTTATGCGGTTTTAGTGCATTTTTTGTGCGAAATTGATGTGGATTTTGTGCAGTTTTTACCACTGCAGATTTCTATTAATGGAGCGGTGCAGAAACGCTGCAGAACTGCACAAAAGTGACATGTACTTCTTTGAAATCTGCAGCGTTTCTGCGCAGATTTTTCTGCACAGCTCTTTTTTTTCACATTGATTTACATTGTACTGCAGAAAAACACGCTGCAGATCTGCACTAAATCTGCATCGTGTGCACATACCCTAAAGGTACCGTCACATTTAGCGACGCTGCAGCGATCTAGACAATGATCCCGATCGCTGCAGCGTCGCTGGAGAGCTGTCACACAGACAGCTCTCCAGCGACCAACTATGCAAAGTCCCCTGGTAACCAGGGTAAACATCGGGTTACTAAGCGCAGGGCCGCGCTTAGTAACCCGGTGTTTACCCTGGTTACCAGTGCTAATGTAAAAAAAAACAAACACTACATACTTACATTCCGGTGTCTGTCCCCTATCGCTGTGCTTTCCTGCACTGACTGTGAGCGCCGGCTGGCCGTAAAGCACAGCGGTGACGTCACGCTGTAATCTGCTTTACGGCTGGCCGGCGCTGACAGTGCAGGGAAGCAGAAAGCAGAGGGACGCGACAGACACCGGAATGTAAGTATGAAGTGTTTGTAAAAAAAAACAAAAACATTTACACTGGTAACCAGGGTAAACATCGGGTTATTAAGCGCAGCCCTGCGCTTAGTAACCCGATGTTTACCCTGGTTACCAGTGAAGACATCGCTGAATCGGCGTCACACACGCCGATTCAGCGATGTCTGCGGGAGATCCAGCGACGAAATAAAGTTCTGGCCTTTCTGCTCCGACCAACGATGTCACAGCAGGATCCTGATCGCTGCTGCGTGTCGAACACAACGATATCGCTATCCAGGACGCTGCAACGTCACGGATCGCTAGCGATATCGTTGTGAAGTTGGTCAGTGTGAAGGTGCCTTAAGGGCTGGACATGCCTTTCATTTACTTTCCAGAATGCATTGCTCCTACCTCTGCCCAATAGCTTGCTTGCTTTGTTTGCAAGATCTTTCTTCTACCTTCATGCAATTTTAGGCAGGAGACAAGGACCCGTCCCCACTTCCACCTCCAGCAACAGAGCAGATTGTTGGATCAGGCAGGGGCGAGCAAGTAAAGGTACCGTCACACTTAGCGACGCTGCAGCGATACCGACAATGATCCGGATCGCTGCAGCGTCGCTGTTTGGTCGCTGGAGAGCTGTCACACAGACCGCTCTCCAGCGACCAACGATGCCGGTAACCAGGGTAAACATCGGGTAACTAAGCGCAGGGCCGCGCTTAGTAACCCGATGTTTACCCTGGTTACCATCCTAAAAGTAAAAAAAACAAACACTACATACTTACCTACAGCCGTCTGTCCTCCAGCGCTGTGCTCTGCACTCCTCCTGTACTGTCTGTGTGAGCACAGCGGCCGGAAAGCAGAGCGGTGACGTCACCGCTCTGCTTTCCGGCTGACCGACGCTCACAGCCAGTACAGGAGGAGTGCAGAGCACAGCGCTGGAGGACAGACGGCTGTAGGTAAGTATGTAGTGTTTGTTTTTTTTACTTTTAGGATGGTAACCAGGGTAAACATCGGGTTACTAAGCGCGGCCCTGCGCTTAGTTACCCGATGTTTACCCTGGTTACCAGTGAAGACATCGCTGAATCGGCGTCACACACGCCGATTCAGCGATGTCTGCGGGGAGTCCAGCGACCAAATAAAGTTCTGGACTTTCTTCCCCGACCAGCGACAGCACAGCAAGGGCCTGATCGCTGCTGCCTGTCACACTGGACGATATCGCTAGCGAGGACGCTGCAACGTCACGGGGTGCATTAAAAGAGGTCTGGATACACATGATGAGAGCATTATACTGCCTCTGTACAAATCCCTAGTTAGACCGCACATGGAGTACTGTGTCCAGTTTTGGGCACCGGTGCTCAGGAAGGATATAATGGAACTAGAGAGAGTACAAAGGAGGGCAACAAAATTAATAAAGGGGATGGGAGAACTACAATACCCAGATAGATTAGCGAAATTAGGATTATTTAGTCTAGAAAAAAGACGACTGAGGGGCGATCTAATAACCATGTATAAGTATATAAGGGGACAATACAAATATCTCGCTGAGGATCTGTTTATACCAAGGAAGGTGACGGGCACAAGGGGGCATTCTTTGCGTCTGGAGGAGAGAAGGTTTTTCCACCAACATAGAAGAGGATTCTTTACTGTTAGGGCAGTGAGAATCTGGAATTGCTTGCCTGAGGAGGTGGTGATGGCGAACTCAGTCGAGGGGTTCAAGAGAGGCCTGGATGTCTTCCTGGAGCAGAACAATATTGTATCATACAATTATTAGGTTCTGTAGAAGGACGTAGATCTGGGTATTTATTATGATGGAATATAGGCTGAACTGGATGGACAAATGTCTTTTTTCGGCCTTACTAACTATGTTACTATGTTACTATGATATCGTCTAGTGTGACGGTACCTTTACACAGAAGGGAGACACCTAGTAATTGGCGCTGTGGAATGGCAACATCACTTGCAAACATTTGATTTAGAAATTATATGAATTTGTGTGAAGGTGCAGAGATCCTTTATTATCTCATGCCCTTAACCACACAAGGCTGCACGATGCCGAACGTCTCTGTACAAGCAATGCTCGGGGCAGAGAACTTCAGTAATATGGCATCCAATGGAGCAATCTGATTATTTTTAATTTTACCTTTGTCAATTGAGACAAGATGGTAGATAGAAATTCGCAGCAGACGTCCTTTAGGATTTTTAAATGGAAATTTTCCTCGGTTACATCATCTTCTGGCTCGGCTTGATCAGGAAGACTTTTATCCTGGCTCTTCCTTGGACACATCTCCTGATTCTCCAAGATCCGGCTCAGGCTCCCAATGAGAGCGAGATCTGGAAACAGAAAGCCATGATGCTGGAGATCGATATAATCCACCGCTCATTAATCTGAGGACTAGCGCCCTCCACTGGTGAAGCAGTAATTACACCGTATAATCCAGGTTGCTGCAGACAACATAGAACTGATAATTACTTTTCCTGATCGCTGTGTACTCCTGATCCGTCTGGGATGCGAACATGACAAACATGACGGTCAGGACAGAGTATAAGATGATTTTCTGCTCTTGTATGATGACAGGAGGGTCGTCCGGCTGGCACAAGTTCCGGCACGCGAGATCGAACAAGAACTCATATGTCTGCTTTGCATCTTCTGGATATTGTACTGTAGGGAGACACAGATCACAATGAAATTACTGGATATTTAAAGCATTGATATAAACTTTATGGTGATGTCTACTCCAAAGGACGAGGTTACAGGGTTCAGCGTTTACTCCACAGTTCACACTACTGCATCTACTAGGAGTAAGGGTACCATCACACTGAAACGACGCTGCAGCGATACGACAACGATGTCGATCGCTGCAGCGTCGCTGTTTGGTCGCTGGAGAGCTGTCACACAGACCGCTCTCCAGCGACCAACGATCCCAAGGTCCCCGGTAACCAGGGTAAACATCGGGTTACTAAGCGCAGGGCCGCGCTTAGTAACTCGATGTTTACCCTGGTTACCAGCGTAAACGTAAAAAAAACAAACATTACATACTTACATTCCGTGTCTGTCCTCCGGCGCTGTGCTTTCCTCTGCACTGTCAGCGCCGGTCAGCCGTAAAGCAGAGCGGTGACGTCACCGCTGTGCTTTCTGGCTGGCCGGCGCTGACACAGGATGCAGGAGGAGTGCAGAGAAGCACAGCGCCGGGGACAGACAGCTGAAGGTAAGTATGTGGTGTTTGTTTTTTTTACGTTTACGCTGGTAACCAGGGTAAACATCGGGTTACTAAGCGCGGCCCTGCGCTTAGTAACCCAATGTTTACCCTGGTTACCAGTGAAGACATCGCTGAATCGGCGTCACACACGCCGATCCAGCGATGTCAGCGGGAGATCCAGCGACGAAAAAGTTTCAGACGATCTGCTACGACGTACGATTCTCAGCAGGGTCCCTGATCGCAGTGGCGTGTCAGACACAGCGAAATCGTAACGATATCGCTGGAACGTCACGGATCGTGCCGTCCTAGCGATCAAAGTGCCACTGTGTGACGGTACCCTAACCCAGATATAGGGGCCACAATACACTGATGAGGCTTCTGCCCCAGGCAGCTTCATGTCCCACCTTCTGGCTCTTCAGGGGACCTACCTATGGAATGAATACCCTCATCCACAGTCGACACCAGCTGTAGTGTGTGCATATAGACCTCAAGGCCCTCGGGACTGTCATTCCTGGAAAAGGGAATCAATAAACTGTCAGATTAATGTTCTTATTGTAACATCTTAGGAGAAAAAAATGGGAATCGACCTTGTGAGAGCACAGGAGGGCAGGGGTTAATGCTAGATACAATTATACGGAGCATTGCCCGATCCTGCGCTCTATTTTATGTAATGTCTACGGGGTTATCAGGGCTGGAGGAGGAAAATGAACAGCAGGTAAGTAAGGACCCACTTTAGCTGTTTTGCGGCCTCCAGCAGTGATGGCACCAGTCCGAGCACCGGCGGCGTCTCTTCATTGTCATTTTCCGATGTTGCCGTCTGTTGGCATCCAGGATTTATCCATTCAATCATCAATTCTTCATCTACATCAAAAAGTTTGTCCACCAGCTCCCCAACTTTAACCAGCAGATCCCCTGGAAAGAAGCATACAGAAAGCAAAATAAAAGCCAAAGGGGTTATCCTAGTAGTGGACAACTCCTCTAATATTTGAGAGGAGGGCAAGGAGTCCATTGGTAGTAAAACAGGCTTATCCCAATTGATCAACAAACCCGACCACTGACCAAATTTCACTATTAGGCCGGTGTCCCACTTGCAACTGCAATGTGAGAAACTCGCGCCTCATTACCCGGCACTCGGGACTGGAGTCGCATGTATTTCTATGCAGCTGAACGCTCCGGTCCGAATGCCGGCGGCAGTGCCGGGTATTGAGGCGTGAAATGTGACCCCGGCCTTATACTCATTATTGGACCTACTGAGGTAATGATGTCCGTTATAAGAAGCAGCATGTCATCTGCATGCAGGCATACAGTCCTCTATTTCCCACATATGAGTAACACACAACCCCTTGGTTCTCTCAATTGACATGCCAATGTAAATAAGGGGTATTAGTGGGCAGCCCTGCCTAGCGCCTCCCTAGTTTAAATACCCCTGAGAGTTTACAGTTTACTCGTAGCCGAGCGGATGGCCAACTCTCCACTTCATGTAATCCTTACTGCAGTGCTACAAGAGGGCAGAAGACCCCATTTTACAGACATATGGGGAACCCATAGACGGCCACATAGTGTACCATTAGTGCTCACCTCACCCTGGCAATACATGTGAGCAGCCAACAGACAGACATGTCTGTAACCAGTCGGCTGAGGGGCCGCAAAAACAGTGTGATCGCATGTGGCCCCCAGGCTGCACATCCCCGGTGTGGACTGTATACAGATCTATCCACTGCAAGCAGGACCAAGTACCAGTGTCCTCATTCACTGACAGCAGGCAGAGATCTCCAAAACTATGAGCGGTGGAAGGTTGTGGTACTTCACATGCATACAGTCTCTATAATCATTTACATAGTACTTCGATAAGACTTGGGGCTAACAGGACTGAATACGGTGAGGTATATTGGGAATTAATAATGAGAGATTTTATTTATAAAGAACGGTTTGTCCTGACGGGATCTGATCCTGTTCTCACTAAATATACAGCTGCCATCCGGAGCGGTAATACAAAGCAATGGTTATATACAGAATAGGTGTAGGTCCGTATATGAGAAGACTCCGCTGCTTAATGACATCTCTGCGCCTACCGGACTTACTGGGTTATGCTCACACTGTGATTTTGCCCCGTCTATACTTTGTATAGTGAGAAATACATGTACAGTAGTGCTATATGCAGCAGCATACTAACTCTCCAACACATGAAGATGGAAACTCCCTCGACTTGGTCTTCTCCCGGCTTTGCTCAGTGGACGATTTCACAAACTCCCCTCTCCCACTCTCTGACCACAACCTTCTTTCATTCTCTATCAAGAACTGGAGAAAATCTAATCTACCCGAAGATTTCATCCATTATAAGTTCATGCTAAAAACATACAACTCTGCCCTTCACCTCTCCAAACAAACCTATTTCAACACCCTCATCACCTCACTGTCAAATAACCCCAAACGTCTCTGACACTTTCCAGTCCCTACTCAACCCAAGAGAGCAGGCCCCAACCACAGATCTCCACGCTGACGATCTGGCCAATTACTTTAAAGAAAAAATTGACCACATTCAACAGGAAATCATCTCCCAATCTCTTCATACCATGCACTGTCCTCCCTCCCCACTGCATCTAGTTCACTCTCTGACTTTGAAGCAGTTACAGAAGAAGAAGTAAGCAGGCTCCTTGCATCTTCTCGCCCGACCACTTGCACCAGTGACCCCATTCCTTCACATCTCCTCCAGTCCCTTTCCCCGGCTGTGACCTCTCACCTAACAAAAATATTCAACCTTTCCCTCGCTTCTGGTATTTTTCCCTCCTCATTTAAGCATGCCATCATACATCCATTACTTATAAAACCATCCCTCAACCAAAACTGTGTCGCTAATTATAGACCTGTCTCTAATCTTCCCTTCATCTCTAACCTCCTCGAACGCCTGGTCCACTCCAGTCTTACCCGCTATCTCTCAGATAACTCTCTTCTCGACCCTCTTCAATCTGGTTTCCGCTCTTTACACTCTACTGAAACTGCCCTCACTAAAGTCTTTAATGATCTACTAACAGCTAAATCTAATGGTCACTACTCCATGCTAATTCTCTTGGATCTCTCTGCAGCATTCGACACTGTGGATCATCAGCTCCTCCTCACTATGCTCCGCTCCATCGGCCTCAAGGACACCGTTCTCTCCTGGTTCTCCTCCTATCTCTCTGACCGATCCTTCACTGTATGTTTTGCTGGTTCCTTCTCCTCTCACCTTCCCCTTACTGTTGGGGTTCCTCAAGGATCAGTCCTAGGCCCCCTCCTCTTCTCGTTGTATACTGCCCCTATTGGACAATCAGTAGATTTGGGTTCCAGTACCATCTCTATGCTGACGACACCCAATTATACACCTCTTCTCCTGTTATCACGCCAACCTTTTTAGAAAACACCAGTGATTGTCTTACCGCTGTCTCTAACATCATGTCCTCCCTCTATCTGAAACTGAACCTGTCAAAAACTGAACTCCTCGTGTTCTCTCCCTCTACTAACCTACCTTTGCCTGACATTGCCGCCTCCGTGTGCGGGTCCACCATTACTCCCAAGCAACATGCCCGCTGCCTTGGGGTCATCCTTGATTCTGACCTTTCATTCACCCCCCACATCCGATCACTGACTCGCTCTTCTTATCTGCACCTCAAAAACATTTCTAGAATTCGCCCTTTTCTTACTTTCGACTCTGCAAAAACTCTTACTGTTTCACGTATTCATGCTCGTTTGGACTATTGTAACTCTCTACTAATCGGCCTCCCTCTTACCAAACTCTCCCTGCTCCAATCTGTCCTGAATGCTGCTGCCAGGATCATATTCCTCACCAACCGTTACACCGATGCCTCTACCTTGTGCCAGTCATTACACTGGCTACCCATCCACTCCAGAATCCAGTACAAAACTACTACCCTCATCCACAAAGCACTCCATGGCTCAGCACCACCCTACATCTCCTCCCTGGTATCAGTCTACCACCCTACCCGTGCCCTCCGCTCCGCTAATGACCTCAGGTTAGCATCCTCAATAATCAGAACCTCCCACTCCCGTCTCCAAGACTTTACACGTGCTGCGCCGATTCTTTGGAATGCACTACCTAGGTTAATACGATTAATCCCCACAGTATTAAGCGTGCCCTAAGAACTCATTTGTTCAGATTGGCCTACCGCCTCAACACATTAACCTAATGATCCCGGTGTGGCCTATCATAAAAAAAACAAAACAATCAGGTTCCTCGTATCATGTTCTCATACACTTTATGCAGTTAATAGCCCTCTGTGTCTGTACTGCTACATACTAACGCTGATAACTGGTTCATGCAGCTTTACATGAACACCCGATCCTTACACTATGGCCGGTCCGACTAACTAAAGCAATTGTTACCATCCACCTTTCGTGTCTCCCCTTTTCCTCATAGTTTGTAACTTGCGAGCAGCAGGGCCCTCATTCCTCTTGGTATCTATTCTGATCTGTGATTTCTGTTATGCTGTAATGTCTATTGTCGGTACAAGTCCCCTCTATAATTTGTAAAGCGCTGCGGAATATGTTGGCGCTATATAAATAAAATTATTATTATTATTATTATATGGAATAGGGAGTTTATGGTCTTAGAACAATTTGCTCATCTTAGTTTTTTTTCTGACTGAGTAGAAAAAGGAAAACGTCTTTTTGATTTTTCTGCTATATAGTGAGCAGAAAAAGAGAAAATGCAGAACAGTGTAGTGGTCTATGGTATTCCATCCAGCAGGAAAAAAACTACTCCATTAAACTCATGATATTTTTTTGGCAGGTGATTGTTATACGGAGGCTCCGATGAGGTGTCCAACATACAAGTCACAAGCTTTTCCCAGTGTATAGGGTTATCGGAGGCAGTAAAGTGATGTGCACATAGCCTTCCATACTGTACCATTGGTGGAGCTGCTCATGATGAAGCAGAGGTTGTCTCGGACACTCGGGCATTTCCTGATCCTTTCCAACCAAGTGCTCACCACATCAACCCGAGACACACATGTCAGCAGCAGCCTGGAACAGAGAAGGGACTAGGATAAAGCTTATACGTCTTGGGGGATTTACTCCTCTACATTTCTATACATTTTATGACATGATCAAAACATAATGGACCTCCAGCGATCAGTGTGGGATAGCCTGGAAGTAAGTGCTCACTCCTCCTGCAGGGAAAGCATTACATATCCCCATTAATAGGTTGTATGTGTGATATAGGACAAGACGGGTCCTCCAGAGAGAAGGAGTATGCAGATAACATTCTGGATAAAAGATGAGGATCCTGAAAAGGAGACCCTCACCATTAATTCAGAATTCTCTACTAGGGGGCATGAAATGAGCTTTCTAAGATTAACAATATCCTCCAAATCTTCCATGGGCATTACAAGAGGGCAATTCTGAAAACCTCACTAGACACACTAAATAATAACGACCTCACTAGACACACGAAAAAGAGATCATTCTGGGGCGCAGCTGCTGCGGCAGAGTAAGTTAAAGGGGTAAGAGGGCAATAGAAAGTGCTACACAGCCTTCATTCACTCCACCGGAAATAGGAACAGAGCAGAGCTCACAACAGTTGGCCTTTTTGCTTGAAGTCGCTCGTGATATAAAGACCAGCTGCATGGTCAGAAGGTTGGTTGTGGATTGTGTACTGAACCCCCGACTGATCATTAAAACAGGGGAAGAATCATTAGCCGGGCCCAGTTCTCCCGAGACTCTCAGTAGAACGTCGGTGGAGTCCATCTTCCTCCTTGGAGGAGATCAATGCTCAGCTAAGGATTTTTCACCTCCGCCAGTCAAAATTACACTATTTCAGCATTTATTGACAATGGACAGGTTTACTCAGTGTACACAAAACATAGCATTTGCAGATTTTGACTTGTTTTATGTTGTTTTCTCTGTTCATAGACATTCATAGAATCTGGAAAAAGTTGAGGAGATCCAACAGGACCTTCTCGTATGTTGACACCATATTCCGGGGATAATTCAGGCACGTCTGTGATGATACATGCACCTACCTGGTAGTTTCCAGCAGGGTTGGGGGGTCCGTGTCACACATCAGCAGCAGCAGAACGTCTCTACAAAATGGGCAAAAGCCGAAAACAGTGAAAAGTCAATTGCTTATTGTTTTCTGATCAAACAGTGGTAAGTACTGAGCTCCGAGCACTTACCCCAAGTCCTCGTTCTTACTGATGGCTATACATGTCTCCTGGAAGCACGCCATGTTACCCAGGATCCCCACACAGATCTCCTGGAGGGAAGAGACATTTTACAGGACGCTGCACTCTGTATATCAGTCTGATAATCCGGCATTTTATTACTTACTGTTAGACGGTTGCATTTTGACTTTGAGATGATGCCTAAAAATATTTCTGGAGCATTAAACTCTTTAAGGAAGAGCGCCACCTCCTGGAATAGAATAAAATAACAATTACATGGAATCTATATGACTAATAGTATATGTGATTATCAGTGATTAGAGCCAACTCCAGTCACTGCTGTTACAGTGGGTGACAACTGGCACCTGCATGGTACAGTGCGGGATGCAATGGGGTTAAGGGGTATTCCAGTCACAAAATGTTTCTACTTTCCCTTCAAATGTCTTACTGTTGCATCTCCAAAGTTCCCCCTTGTTTGTAGCCTTCCAAGTGTCCTAATAACTAATCAGTACCTTGGTCCAAACAACTAGGCTCCTAAATTCTGTGGTACGTTAAGGTGCCATCAGTAGTGTTGAGAGAATTTGTTTGGATTGGGTTCCGAATACGAGCGGCATCGAATATTGCTTTTGCAATATTCGTTGAACACAGCCGAACGCCATTAGAGTCAATGGGAGTAGAATTTAATGAATATGTTCGGAACCGAAGATCAAACATATAATCGGCACGAATATGGTATCAATATGGCAGAAATACGGCAAATTCAGATTCGGCGACCAAATCTGAACAAATTCACTCAACTCAAGTCATCA
Organism: Ranitomeya imitator; assembly: GCF_032444005.1. Taxonomy (NCBI): domain Eukaryota; kingdom Metazoa; phylum Chordata; class Amphibia; order Anura; family Dendrobatidae; genus Ranitomeya; species Ranitomeya imitator. Next base: position 21,029,117 of record NC_091290.1, read on the forward strand.
GCCAAGGTCTGAAGGTGATAATTTTCATCTGTCCTGTACTGTGGGGAAAATACGTATTTCATACACTGACGATTTTGCAAGTTTTCCCATCTACAAAGAATGGAGAGGTCTATAATTTTTATCGTAGGTACACTTCACCTGTGAGAGACAGAATCTAAAAATAAAACCAGAAAATCACATTGTATGATTTTTAAATAATTAAATTGCATGAAATAAGTATTTGATCACCGACCAACCAGCAAGAATTCGGCTCTCACAGACCTGTTAGTTTTTCTGCAAGAAGCCTCCTACTCCGCACTCTGGATTAATTGCATTTGTTTGTGTGGACAGGTGCGTTTTATACAGGTAACGAGTTCAATCAATCGCACTCCAGCCTCTCCACCATGGCTAAGAGCAAAAATCTGTATCAAGACACAAGGGACAAAATTGTAGACCTGCACAAGGCTGGGATGGGCTACAGGACAATCGGCAAGCATCTTGGTGAGCAGGCAACAACTGATGGCACAATTATTAGAAAATGGAAGAAACACAACATGACTGTCAATCTTCCTCGATCTGAGGCTCCATGCAGGATCTCACCTCTTGGGGTAAGGATGATTCTGAGAAAGGTCAGGAATCAACCCCGAACTACACAAGAGGACCTGGTCAATGTCCTGATGAGAGCTTGGACCACAGTATCAAACATTACCAATACTAACACACTAAACATCATGGATTGAAATCCTGTAGGGCAGGCAAGGTCCCCCTTCTCATGCCAGCACACGTCCAGGCCTGTTTGAAGTTCACCAATGACCATCTGGATAATCTAGAGGAGACATGGGAGAAGGTCAAGTGGTCAGGTTCAAGACCAAAATAGAACTTTTTGGTATCAATACCACTCGCTGTGTTTGGAGGAAGATGAAGGATGCGTACAACCCCAAGAACACCGTCCCAACTGTGAAGCATGGTGGGGGAAAAAAATCATACTTTGGGGGGTGCTTTATTGCAAATGGGACAGGACGACTGCACCATATTGAAGGGAGTATGTATGGGATCATTTATCGCGAGATTTTGGCCAACAACCTCCTTCCCTCAGTAAGAGCATTGAAGATGGGTCGTGGCTTGGTCTTCCTGCATGACAATGACCCCAAACACACAGCCAGGGCAACTAAGGAGTGGATCCATAAGAAGCATATCAAGGTCCGGGAGTGGCCTAGCCAGTCTCCACACCTGAACCCAATAGAAAATCTTTGGAGGGAGCTGAAACTCAATGTTGCCCAGCGACAGCCCCGAAACCTGAAAGATCTGGAGAAGATCTGTATGGAGGAGGGGGCCAAAATCCCTGCTGTACTGTGTGCAAACTTGGTCAAAAACTACATGAATCGTCTGACATCTGTAACTGTAAATAAAGGTTTCTGTACCAAATATTAAGTTCTGTTTTTCTATTGTATCAAATACTTATTTCATGCAATATATGAAAATTAATTACCGTATATACTCGAGTATAAGCCAACCCGAGTATAAGCCGAGACCCCTAATTTTGCCACAAACAAACTGGGAAAACTTATTGACTCAAGTATAAGCCAAGGGTGGAAAATGCAGCAGCTACCGGTGAATATCAAAAATAAAAATAGATACCAATAAAAGTAAAATTAATTGAGATATCAGTAGGTTACATGTTTTTGAATATCCATATTGAATCAGGAGCCCCATACAATCTAATGTGTGTGTGTGTGTGAGTGAGAGTGTGTGTGTATGTCCGGGATTAGCATGTGCACCGTCGCAGCTACAGCCACAAAATTTTGCACAGTCACACGTCTGGACCCCGAGAGCGTCATAGGCTATGTTGTGAGGCAAAATTTTAACCCCGCGCTTTCCAATTCACCAAACAATTTTGCCCCTATCTACATAATGGGGAAAAAGTGAAAGGAAAAGTGTTGGAGGCAAATTGACAGCTGCCAGATGTGAACAAGGGGGACTTAAAGAGTGAGAGCGATGGCGCCAAAGAGTATATACCGTACAGTTGCTAAGGTGGGGCCCCGACATGGGATACTCACCACACACGGGGATATGAACACACACACAAAATGTGCCACACACTACCACGTGCTTGAACACATATACCACACATACACCAACCTCGCCACATAAAAGTCGAAACACAAAAGTCGATGCTCAAAACTCGCCACGCGCAAAACTCGCCACACGTGCAAAACTCACCTCATGGAAAACTCGCCACACGCAAAACTAGGCTCACGCAAAACTCACCTCATGGAAAATTCGCCACACGCAAAACTTGCACACGCGGAAAAATTGCCACATGCACAAAAGTTTTTGCCTCACACAAAACTTGCACATACTCAAAACGCACCACACATAAAACTCTCCACACGCAACACTTGCTGCACACAACTTGCTACACTAACCTGTCACATTCAACTCGACACACAAAAAGTGTGATCATCTGTATAGTACCTGTATAAGAATGGATATTCCTTCTCTGAACCCTGCTTATACAGGCACTATACAGATGATCAGGTTTTTAAATACATCAGATAGGGATTATATACATTAGGTAGGACTGCTCTATATGGGTATACCTTGACAATTGGTGGAGTAGCTTAGTATACATTTTTTTGCAAAAAAATGTATCAACTAAATACCCTGTTTTTTCCATCTTTTGACTAGCACTTGCTTATTATTGTGATTTTTTTTTTTTTACAACAGTATTTTTGACCTCACTGTGCTCTTTTGTGTCTTCTATATACAGGAGGAGATGACACAGGTACATACTATATACAGGGGAGATGACACACAGTATATACTATATACAGGAGCAGATGACTTACAGGTATATACTATATACAGGAGCAGATGACTTACAGGTATCTATCTATATATATAATTGTCTAAGGGTTTTTCCGTCTGTCTGTCTGTCTTTGTCTGTCTGTCTGTCTGTCTGTCTGTCCTGGAAATCCCACGTCCCTGATTGGTCGAGGCCGGCAGGCCTCGACCAATCAGCAACGGGCACAGCGACGATGATGTCATAAAGGACGTAGACATCCCGCGTCTCTGATTGGTCGAGGCCGCCAGGCCTCGACAAATCAGCAACGAGCACAGTATCGACGTAGATGTCATAATGGTTGCCATGGCGACGATGAAGTCATAAAGGTTGCCTCGACCAATCAGCGACGGGCACAGTCTGCCGCGAATTCTGGAATCATCATTGTCCATATACTACGGGGACATGCATATTCTAGAATACCCGATGCGTTAGAATCGGGCCACAATCTAGTATACTATATACAGGAGGAGATGACACACAGGTATATACTATATACAGGAGCAGATGACACACAGGTATATACTATATACAGGAGGAGAAGACATACAGGTATATACTATATAAAAGAGGAGATGACACATAGGACTATACAGGAGGAGATGACAGACAGGTATATACTATATACAGTGGAGATGACATACAGGTATATATATACAGAAGAGATGACATACAGGTATATACTATATACAGGAGGAGATGACAGGTATATACTATATACAGTGGAGATGACAGACAGGTATATACTATATACAGGGGAGATGACATACAGGTATATACTATATACAGGAGGAGATGACATACAGGTATATAGTATATAAAGGAGGAGATGACATACAGATATATACTATATACAGGAGATGACATGTATATATTATATACAGGGGAGATGACACAGGTATATACTATATACAGGGGAGGGGGAGATGACATACAGGTATATACTATATACAGGAGATGACACAGGTATATATTATATACAGGAGATGACATACAGGTGTATACTATATATAAGGGAGATGACAAACATGTATATACTGAGGGGAAAATGAGAGGTGTGAGGTGAAAATGAAAACGTGTGAGTGCAAAATGAGAGGCGTGATGGGAAAATGAGAGAAGTGAGGTGCTATAACTAACCACAGATATTTACTATGCCCAGGCAACGCCGGGCTCTTCAGCTAGTGCTCCATAAAGTTCTTGATGGCCCCATAAGATGCTCCATATTAAAATATGCCCCATATAATGCTGCATAAAAGGTTAATGATGGCTCCATAAGATGCTCCATAGAATCATTTGCCCTATATACTGCTGCACAAAGGTTGATTATGGCCCCATAAAATAACACTGGGGAACACAATTTTTTAAGAGTTAGGTCAGACAACTGTTCTTAATTTTTGGATGCTGAATCCAGAAACGATCTCAGTTTTTCTCTATCACGTCAAGTTTTTGAACTATAGGATTTTTGTCTTCTCAAAACTATGTAAACTACTGTACCTAAAGTGTTGTTTTTTTTTTTAAATAGTACAAATATGAACAAAAAATGAAATATATAAGAAATAGGCATGACAAAGTTGTGACTACTCTTACAAGTTGCCACGTAGCTCTATATGAGTCGAATTGTAATCAGATAACAAGTCATATTACAGATATCAGTGCAATTGTGCTTCTCTGGCAGGTAAGTTGTGTAGGAAAAACTTGACGTGCTAGAAAAAAACTGACTACATTTTTGGAATCAGCATGCCAATTTTAGTATAAATCAGCTCAAAAACCTAACTCAACAGAAAATGTTTTTCAAATTGTTCCCCTGTGTAATATGCCCCATATGCTGCTGCGATTAAAAAAAAAAAAAATATATATGACACTCTCACCTCTTGTTGCTGGCAGTCTGATGCCGGTGTCCTGAGCAGGTGGGGACACTGGCGCGCTATGGGGGCCAGGTGCATAGTCACCGCTGGCTCAGGACACCGGCACTTGTGATATTCACCTGTCCCCGTTCACCGCCGCGCGCCGCTGTGTCTTCTGGGTCTCTGCAGTGACTGTTCAGGCAGAGGGCACGCACTAACCACGTCATTGTGCACTCTGACCTGAATGTCACAGCCAGAGGACGCTGAAGACAGAGCCCAGTGGTAGAACGAGGACAGGTGAATATCGCATGGTTCATCCTCCCCCCGTTATACTCACCCTCCCGGCGCAGTCCCTGGTTCTCTGATGGTCTCTGACACCGGCAGCTTGTTCCTGTGTTGAGCGGTCACTGGTACCGCTCATTAAAGTAATGAATATGCGCTCCGCCTATGGGAGTGGAGTCGCGTCCATATTCATTACTTTAATGAGCGGTACCACGTGACCGCTGAGCACAGGAAGAGCTGCCGGCATCAGAGACCATCTGAGAAGCAGAGACCACACGGGAGGGTGAGTATGATGTGACAGCCACTGCTTCCCCTCCCCACCAACCCCCCTGGGACAATGACTCGAGTAAAAGCAGAGAAGGGCACTTTCAGACTAAAAAAAAAATGGGTAGGAAAATCTCGGCTAACACTCGAGTATATATGGTATGTAAAAATCATACAATGAGATTTTCAGGATTGTATCTTTAGATTCTCTCTCTCACAGGTGAAGTGAACCTACGATAAAAATTACAAACCTCTCCATTCTTTGTAGGTGAGAAAACTTGCAAAATCGGCAACGTATCAAATAATTTACCAATATATTCTCCATTGTATGTCTGTGCGATAATCCCTGCCCACCTACGGCATCAGCCAGCACTGCTACATCTACGGCCTGATAAGGAAAGCTGTGGATGACGGCTTGCAGTCTTCGACCCCTCACGTTGCTTGAGCAGCTAAATTGTGCACCACACACCAACTTTATGTAAGGGTGCAATCAGATGGCAGCATCAATCAGACAGAGATCGGATGGCAATGCACAGAAATTCATAAAGCTGTGACGCTCGGGTCTGGAGAGCCACTGGTCAGTCCGCGCATTGCGTTCTGATCTCGGCCCGATTCGTCTGACTGCGCCCCTCACAAATACTCTGTACAGACCCCCGATATGGATTTTATAGCATGAATTTGAGGTGTGTGGATCCTTATCACAAACACAATGTCTAATCCAATCGTGAAAGGTTAATCCTAATCTGACATTTACAATTATGTGTTTGTAGATTGGCAACACAAAGTAGGAAAATTCCAGACAGCGAAATAAACAATAATTGTCTGACCTTTACGGATCAAAGCTTAAGATGCACCCTTAATGTACTGAAATGTTATCAGACAAGAGGGGGTCACAGCCATGTCACCATCATGTGAGAGGTCACTGTACCCCACTCTTCACTGACCGAGCACGGACTGGTCGTGGCTCCCCCAACTTAAGCGTGGCCGCGTCACATACTTCTATTTCACTGGAGACCACACCGTCCATTAACCCTGTTGCATGGACGTCTGCATGAGCCCTTACTGTGACTTTGCACAAGAACAGCACCGCTCCCTCCTGAAATGCTCTGTGCTGCTTAAAAAAACCTTCCAGTTTTCTCGCTCTTATTCTATAACCTCCCACAAGTATCCACAAACCCTGGGACAGTCCGTGCTGCTGGAGAAGCGACATGTTCCAATATGTAACTCACTTTATCACTCCCCCAACATCTGCACTCTGTTCCTGAAATTCTGAAATTCTCTGTGCTGCTGGGCTCAGAGATCTTCCATTACGTTACTTGTCAATCTGTGATCTAGCATATAATTAGCACACGTTCCTGGGAAGTCACAGAGCGGAGCCCAGCAGCACAGAGTATTTCAGAGGAAAGGAGTGTACAGAGGTTGTTGGTAGCCATAGAAGTAGAAGGAGTGCACAGCAGCACAGAGTATTTCAGGGTAGGCACATGCCGATCATGTGGCAGGTCAGCCTACAACTTAGTAACACGTAAAGAGCAGGTTTCCCAGCAGAAGAGTGTTTGAGCAGCAAAGTTTACTCTACAATAAGTATGTTTCAGTCTGACCTCCCAGTTGTCTCCATACCTCATTCATCGACATGTCCCAAACTTTACAAATGTCGTTTTCCATGTCTTCATCCAGCTCCATAGAGATCTCCTCGTAACCACCAGCAGGCTGGGATTTGTCTTTTTCAGTGACGAACTAAAAAGGAAGAGAATCCCGATCATAGACCAATACATATCTAGTGATAGCGGGGTACGCTGGGCCCCACATAATAATATTCGGTATTTAAAGGCAGAGTACAGCCTCTGAGGATGTGCAGTGTTCACCTGGATGAGCCTGGTCAGGGTGCTGAAGAACCAGTGCTTGCTGTACACGGTGCTCCCTATGGAGTCTTCCTTCTGTTCTTCTTCATCATCGCTTGTCGGTGGGGACGGGTTGCGATCCATATCTGGGCGATTCGGGCTGGAGTCGACCTCGTCCTTCTCTGGAGAAAAAAAAACACAAAACAAACTATTACCAATACAACTACATACATCACACCCAAAGAAATGCATCCTAATAGCCCATTACACCCCAGGCTAATGGATATAACGGTTCTCCTGTTCCCACGGTCACACAAACCTACGGATCGTTAATTATTAGCAAAATAAATCGTATATCAATGCAGAAAGTCATGTAACATATCCCTTCATTAAACCTCAGTTACATCCATAATTATTGCAAGCTTCAGTATAGAAGCTGCTAGTTAGTTAATGTGCCTAATGACAAGCCTAACTGTTTTCAGTAAACCAGCAGAATAATGAGTGCAGCTCTGAAGTATAATACAGGATGTAACTCAGGATCAGTAATGTAATGTATGTACACAGTGACTGCACCAGCAGAATAGTGAGTGCAGCTCTGGAGTATAATACAGGATGTAACTCAGGATCAGTAATGTAATGTATGTACACAGTGATTGCACCAGCAGAATAGTGAGTGCAGCTCTGGAGTGTAATACAGGATGTAACTCAGGATCAGTAATGTAATGTATGTACACAGTGACTGCACCAGCAGAATAGTGAGTGCAGCTCTGGAATATAATACAGGATGTAACTCAGGATCAGTACAGGATCAGCAATGTGATGTATGTACACAGTGACTGCACCAGCAGAATAGTGAGTGAAGCTCTGGAGCAGGGGTCCCCAACTCCAGGCCTCGAGGGCCGCAAACAGTGCAGGTTTTCAGGATTTCTTTAGTATTGCATCGGTGGTAATGTGATCATCTGCACAGGTGATGATTCAAACCCCTGTGCAATACTAAGGAAATCCTGAAAACCTGCACTGTTGGCGGCCCTCGAGGCCTGGAGTTGGGGACCACTGCTCTGGAGTATACGCTTTCCCCCGTACCGGAAGTCCGCTAACTCAGAGTAAACCTTGACTCTGCCCTGTCCTTCAAACTGCACATCCAAGCTCTTTCCACCTCCTGTCGCCTCCAGCTCAAAAATATCTCCAGAATCCGTCCTTTCCTCAACCCTCAGGGTATGTGCACACGTCAGGATTTTTTCCTGGCAAAATCCTGAGAATTCTGCCAGAAATCCGCGTGCTTTTTTCGCGTGGATTTCTCGCGGAATTTGCGTTTTTTTTTTTTTTTCCCGGAATGACCTTTTTGATAGGAAATCCGCAAAAAATCCAGAAAAAGATAGAGCATGTCCGGATTTTTTGCGGTATGCGTTTTTTTTTGCGGAGAAAAACGCTAACATCTGCACAAAAAATGCGGAATGCATTCTAAAAGATAGGATGCATAATGTTAGCGGTTTTTTTTTACCGGATTTATAGCGTTTTTATGGTGAAATTCCACAAAAAAACGCTAAAAATCCTGACGTGTGCACATACCCTCAATCTACTAAAATGCTTGTGCATGCCCTCATCATCTCCCGCCTTGACTACTGCAACATCCTTTTCTGTGGCCTCCCTGCTAACACCCTTGCACCTCTCCAGTCCATCCTTAACTCTGCTGCCCGACTAACTCATCTCTCTCCTCGCTACTCCTCCGCTTCTCCCCTCTGCAAATCTCTTCACTGGCTCCCATTCCCTCAGCGTGTCCAGTGCAAATTACTAATACTGACCTACAAAGCCATCCACAACCTGTCTCCTCCGTATATCTCTGAACTAATCTCCCGATATCTTCCCCCACGTGATCTCCGGTCCTCCCAAGACCTCCTTCTCTCCTCCACACTTATTCGCTCCTCACCCAACCGCTTCCAAGACTTCTCCCAAATATCCCCCATCCTCTGGAATTCTCTGCCCCAACATGTCCGACTATCAACCACATTCGGATCCTTCAGACGGAACCTGAAAACCCATCTCTTCAGGAAAGTCTACAGCCTGCACTGACACCGCTGCCTCCTCACCACTCCCGGAGATACCGCCTCACAGACACCGGAGCTGCTGCAACCCTCAACCTACTGCCTCCTTCCCCATAATCCTGTAGAATGTAAGCCCGCAAGGGCAGGGTCCTCGCCCCTCTGTATCAGTCCGTCATTGTTAGTTTGTTTACTGTAAGTGATGTCTGTAACTTGTATGTAAACCCGTTCTCACGTACAGCACCATGGAATCAATGGTGCTATATAAATAATAATACAGGATGTAACTCAGGATCAGTAATGTACAGTAGATCATAACAGTGGGCACACCCCTGACATTTTTGTAAATATTTTCTTTCTTTTCATGGGACAAAACTGAAGATCTGAGGGTATGTTCACACGTTCAGGATTTCCATCCTTTTTTTTTCAGGACAGTTTTTTTAAAAAACTGCAGCTCTTGGCAGAAAACGCAGGTCCTTTTTTTGGTCCTTTTTTTATGCGTTTTTTGATGCGTTTTTTTATCCTTTTTTTATGCAGTTTTCTATGCAGAGACTGTGTGTTTCCTAGGAAGCTTTTTAGGGCTAAAATGGCTGAAAATACCCTAACCCTACCCCTAACCCTACCTCTAACCCTACCCCTATTCTAACCTTAGTGAAAAAAAAAAAAAAAAAATTCTTAGTTTTTTTTATTGTCCCTACCAATGGGGGTGACAAAGTGGGGGGGGTGTCATTTACTATTTTTTTATTTTGATCACTGAGATATAACCTATCTCAGTGATCAAAATGCACTTTGGAGCGAATCTGCCGGCCGGCAGATTCGGCGGGCGCACTGCGCCCGCCATTTTGCAAGGTTTTGCAAGCCATTTTGCAAGGTTTTGCAAAACCGCTGCGGTTCCGCAGTAAAAAACGCACTGTGTGAACATGGCCTGACACTGTGATGCAATGTAGTCAGTGTGCAGCTTGTATAACAGTGTAAATGTGGTGCCCTATAAATATCTCAATGCAGCCATTAATGTCTAAACACAACACAAGTGAGTACACCCCTAAGTGAAAATGGCCAAATTGTGCCCAATAAGCCATTTTCCCTCCCCGATGTCATGTGACTCATTAGTGTTAGAAGGCCTCGGGTGTGAATGTTGAGCAGGGGTGTAACATTTGGTGTTATTGCTCTCACACTCTGTACATAAAGATGGCCGAGGCTAGAAGAAGATTGCCAACACCCTGACACTGAGCTGCACATGGTGGCCAAGACCATACGGTGTCTAACAAGACAGGTGACTCAGAACCGGCCTCACCATGGTCACCCACAGAAGGAGACTGCATCTGCTCAGCGTCATATCCAAGGTTGTCTTGTCAGAATAGACATACGAGTGCGGCCAGCATTACTGCAGAGGTTACAGGGGTGGGGGGTCCGCCTGTCAGTGCTCAGACCATACACAATACTGCAGAGGTTACAGGGGTGGGGGGGTCCGCCTGTCAGTGCGCAGACCATACACATTGCTGCAGAGGTTACAGGGGTGGGGGGTCCGCCTGTCAGTGCGCAAACCATACACATTGCTGCAGAGGTTACAGGGGTGGGGGGTCTGCCAGTCAGTGCGCAGACCATACACAATACTGCAGAGGTTACAGGGGTGGGGGGTCTGCCAGTCAGTGCGCAGACCATACACATTGCTGCAGAGGTTACAGGGGTGGGGGGGTCCGCCTGTCAGTGCTCAGACCATACATATTGCTGCAGAGGTTACAGGGGTGGGTGGTCCGCCTGTCAGTGCGCAGACCATACACATTGCTGCAGAGGTTACAGGGGTCCATCTGTCAGTGCGCAGACCATACACATTTCTGCAGAGGTTACAGGGGTGGGGGCGTCCGCCTGTCAGTGTGCAGACCATAAATATTGCTGTAGAGGTTACAGGGGTGGGGGGTCCGCCTGTCAGTGCGCAGACCATACACATTGCTGCAGAGGTGGGGGGGTCCGCCTGTCAGTGCGCAGACCATACACATTGCTGCAGAGGTTACAGGGGTGGGATCCACCTGTCAGTGCGCAGACCATACACATTGCTGCAGAGGTTACAGGGGTGGAGGGTCCGCCTGTCAGTGCGCATACCATACATGCTGCAGAGGTTACAGGGGTGGGGGGTCCGCCTGTCAGTGCTCAGACCATACACATTGCTGCAGAGGTTACAGGGGTGGAGGGTCCGCCTGTCAGTGCGCAGACCATACACATTGCTGCAGAGGTTACAGGGGTGGGATCCACCTGTCAGTGCGCAGACCATACACATTGCTGCAGAGGTTACAGGAGTGGGGGGTCCGCCTGTCAGTGCGCAGACCATACACATTGCTGCAGAGGTTACAGGGGTGGGGGGTCCGCCAGTCAGTGCACAGACCATACACAATACTGCAGAGGTTACAGGGGTGGGGGGGTCCGCCTGTCAGTGCTCAGACCATACATATTGCTGCAGAGGTTACAGGGGTGGGTGGTCCGCCTGTCAGTGCTCAGACCATACACATTGCTGCAGAGGTTACAGGGGTGGGGGGGTCCATCTGTCAGTGCACAGACCATACACATTGCTGAAGTGGTTACAGGGGTGGGGGGTCCGCCTGTCAGTGCGCAGACCATACATATTGCTGCAGAGGTGGGGGGTCCGCCTGTCAGTGCGCAGACCATACACATTGCTGCAGAGGTTACAGGGGTAGGTGGTCCACCTGTCAGTGCGCATACCATACATGCTGCAGAGGTTTCAGGGGTGGGGGGTCCGCCTGTCAGTGCTCAGACCATACACATTGCTGCAGAGGTTACAGGGGTGGGGGGTCCGCCTGTCAGTGCGCAGACCATACACATTGCTGCAGAGGTTACAGGGGTGGGGGGTCCGCCTGTCAGTGCGCAGACCATACACATTGCTGCAGAGGTTACAGGGGTAGGTGGGTCCACCTGTCAGTGCGCATACCATACATGCTGCAGAGGTTTCAGGGGTGGGGGGTCCGCCTGTTAGTGCTCAGACCATACGCCACCGCAAACTATCACATTGGCCTGCACGGCTGTCGTCGCAGAAGGAAGACTCAAAGATGATGCACAAGAAAGCTGCAAACCGTTTGCTGAAGACAAGCAAACTTAGGCTGTGTGCACACATTGCGGATTTCCTGCGGATGTGCAGCGTTTTTTACCGCACAGAAACGCTGCAGATCCGCAAGTGATTTACAGTACAATGTAAATCAATGAAAAAAAAATGCTGTGCTAATGGTGCGGAAAATTCTGTGCGGAAACGCTGCGGATTAAAAGAAGTAGCATGTCACTTTTGTGCGGATCTGCAGCGTTTTTGTACCCATTCCATTATACAAATCCGCAGGGGTAAAAACGCAAGAAATCCACAGCAAATCCGCACCGGCGTTTTCTGCCAAGAGATTCAGAATCCGCACAAAAAATTCCAGAGGGAAATCCGCAAACGTGGGCACATAGCCTTAAGGCCACGGATTACTGGAACCATGTCCTGCAGTCTGATGAGACAAAGATAAACTCATTTGGTTCAGATGGTGTCAAGAGTATGTAGCGGCAACCAGGTGAGGGTACAAACACAAGTATGTCCTGCCTACAGTCAAGCATGGTGGTGGGAGTTGGAGGGTATGTGCACACGTAGGTGGGATCTCTGCGGATTTTTCCGCACCCGTTTTTGTAAATCCACAGGTAAACAGCACTGCGGATTACCTGCGGTTTTTGTGCAGATTCCACCTGCGGTTTTACACCTGCGGATTTCTATTATAGAGCAGGTGTAACCCGCAGCGGAATCTGCACAAAGAATTGACATGCTGCAGAATAAACAATGCAGTGGTTCCGCGCGTTTTTTTCCGCAGCATGTGCATAGCTGATTTTGTTTTCTATAGGTTTACATGGTACTGTAAACTCATGGAAAACTGCTGCGAATCCGCAGCGTCAAAACCGCTGCAGATCCGCAGCAAAATCCGCAGTGTGCACATACCCTCATGGTGTGGGGCTGTGTGAGTGCTGCCAGCTGTGGGGGGCTACAGTTCTTTGCAGAAACCATGAATGTCAACACATACTGTGGCATACTGAAGTAGAGCATGATCCCCTCCCTTCAGAAACTGGACCGCAGGGCAGCATTTCAATATAACGACCCCAAACTTCCACTGCTTTGTTACAAACACTGAGGGGTGAGGCTATGTTCACACATAGCGTCCTGTCCCTGCGGGTTCTCCCGCAGCGGATTTGATAAATCTGCAGGGCAAAACAACTGCGGTTCTCCCTGCAGATTTATCGCGGTTTGTTCCGCGGTTTCCGCTGCGGGTTTCCGCCTATACTATTGATGCTGCATATGCAGCAATATGCAGCATCAATAGTAATGTTAAAAATAATAAAAATTGGTTATACTCACCCTCTGACGTCCCGATCCCTCGGCGCTGCACCCGGCGGTCCGGTTCCAGAGATGCTGTGCGAGAAGGACCCTTCGTGACGTCACGGTCATGTGACCGCGACGTCACCGAAGGTCCTGGTCGCACAGCAACTCTGACCGGACGGCCGCGTGCAGCGCTGACTTCAGAGGGTGAGTATAACATGATTTTTTATTTTTATTCTTTTTTTTAACCCCAAATATGGTTCCCGGGGCCTGGAGGAGAGTCTCCTCTCCTCCACCCCGGGTACCATCCGCACATGATCCGCTTACTTCCCGCAACGTGGGCACAGCCCCATGAGGGAAGTAAGCGGTTCAATGTATTCCTATGGGTGCAGAATCGCAGCGATTCTGCACAAAGAAGTGACATGCTGCGGGTTTTAAACCGCTGCGTTCCCGCGCGGTTTTTTCCGCAGCATGTACACAGCGGTTTGCGGTTTCCATAGGGTTTCCATGTAAATGGAAACTGCAGCAGACCCGCAGCGGCAAAATCGCTGCGGTTCCGCGGTAAAAACCGCAACGTGTGAATATAGCCTAAAGGTGCTGGACTGGCCAAGCATGTCTCCAGACCTGAACCCTACTGAGCATCAGTGGGGCATCATTCTTTAATAATATGATCACCTGACGTTTAGACCATTTCTTGTCCCTATAATCACCACTTTATACCCCATATGTCCAGATCCTGCAGATATATTCACACCCATTCATATTGCCGATATTGCTGCTCTCACTGATATTTCTCGGTTTACTTCTCCTTTAATGTATCCTTATAAAAATAAACCCCTGATAATTCCTGGGTCAGTTAGTGAATACTTAATACCTTGTGCTAATCACCTGACCTTTCAGTTTGGACGAATGATAACGAAAAATAAGAAAATCCCTAAATAACAAAAACAAAACGTTCGCTCCCCATAGACTATATAATGCTGACCTCAGAGGCTGGTGCCATAAATGCGTTTAAGAAGAGGCGTCCTGTGATCCCCCCGGTCACGCTGCAGCCACAGTAAGTTATATCATACACGGAATACACTAAAGACTGAATTGCTTAAAAAAAAATTCTGTTTTGTTCCTTCTTTAAAGGTGTTGGATGGTACAGAGATAATGATGACCTCACCTTGGGAAAAGTCAGCAATATGACATTAGTGAGGGTCTGTCAACCAGATCCCCCCCCAATAGTATGGAACCAGGTGCAGAGGCTGCTGGAAGTAACACTGAAAAATAACGCATTTTTCTGTACCAGCAAAAGTGAATGAGATTTCTAAAATCTGCAGTATGTCAATTCTTTGTCTCCCCCCCCCCCCCCCCCTTTTTTTTTAAGAATTTTTTTTAACCTTTTCTAATGATTGTGAAATACTTCTATGCCAAAAAATACAAAAGTATTCCAGGAATTATACATTATTTTTCTGATTAGACAATGGGTAGATGCAAAATTAAGGTTTTTGTTACAACTGGAGAGGTGGTGATTACCACTTTGTAATCTGGAGTCATTCTGGTAGAGGGTGTGAAGAGTCCATGTAGAGGCATCAATCCAAGTGTTTTGTCAAAGACTTATCCAAGATTTTTCTCTGTCTTCTTAAAATGACCTTTCAGTATTAATACTTTTAAATCGGTCGTACTGTGTTCTGGTCCAAAGAAACATGACCTCGCAGGCGTCCGGGTGTCTGTGTAAGTTCATCCTCATGTGTAGTTTTTGCTTCGTTTCTCCAATGTCGGCTCCATCAGGCGCTCCTCGTACATTGCATCATGTACACCACATTGGAGGATGCACATATGAAGAAATCCAGGATTTAAGTGTTGATTTGTGTTGGGTATGTGGGCTGTGTTTTTTGGTAAAATGTTGGTACAGATCCTGCATTTTTTTTACTGTTACATTTTTTACTCGTCAGAAATGTCGTCTCAACACCATCAGTGTCGGGCACATTCCTCTAATAGTTGTTTTTTGGGGTTCTTGTTTTACTGTTTTTGTAGATTATATATATGTATATAGACAATAGATTATTCCATGTTGAGCAGTAAATAATGTTATTAACCCACACAGATCGACATGACAGCGAAGCCTATACTCTGTGCTGCGCTGCTCGCCATGATCCTACATCTTGCAGAGAGCGGACCCTTTGGTCAGGGACCTGGTTATGGAGGTCAAGGTGAGTAAAGAATGGAGTTGTCTCTCTTGTACTAGCCAAGCAAGCCCCCTTCTCTGCTGGACTAGCCATTGAAATAAGGCAATTTCTGGAGTAAATTATAGTAAATTTCATTGGTTGCATGTTTCGCCATCCTCTTAAAAATTTGGCAGGAGTGGTGGAAAATTGATAAAAGTTGAACATTTTGTGCAAATAAAGCAAGCAGTGAAATCTGTGGTGGATTCTTCCCAATAAGTGATGTGTGAGGAGCCACCATAGGTGTCAAAGCTTGGAGGGTCTTTATTAAGTGGCAGATGAAATTATTGTTACGGTGGTGTTTCTTACATCAATGTTATGTGACTCCTCAGGAGACTATGGTGGTCCGCCTGCAGGAAGATATGGCAACGGAGATCAAAAAGCATCTCAGGGTGGAATTATGGACATGCTGTCTGGACTTGTCCCGAATCTAGGTTCATCAAAGCCATCATTTCAAGGTGGTCAACAAGATAAGCTCCAAGGCCTTGGCCAGCTGTTTGGTTCCCGTTCAGAAGGTGGTAACGGTAATTGTCCACTGTCTGGACTACTCCAGAAGGCTGGCTCGGCTCTGGGCTCGGGGGGTGGTCTGAACGGTTTACTACAAGGTCTTGGAGAGAAGTTTTCTGGGAAAGCGCAGAAGTCTGGCTTATCAGGAGGACGACGCAAGAAATCTGGCTCTTGCAGTCAAGGGGCTCAATCGGGCAGAAATGGATACGGATCAGATTATGGTGATGGCGAAGAAGAATGGGGCAGAGCTGGAGGATATGGATCACATAAAGGAGGAAGGCGAGGCAGAAACTCTGGATATAAGAGGTAAAAGAAACTTGGCCAGGAATCTATTACTGAAGTGCCCAAACCCAAAAAAAGTCTCCTCCAGTTACATGTATTACTAAAAAACAAAAAATCTCGTAACTCAACTCTTACATCAAGTCAGGACGAGTGCCATTTCCAAAAAAGACATCAATACCTGGCGAGCTTCCTGTGCCGGGCTGTCAAGGTGTCAAATTGGCTCCCATCTCATATTGCAATCAAAACTGTAGGGACCATGGCCCAGTTTACACAGGACGATGTGCTGCCGAGAACGATTTTGAAAATTAAAACTTTACCTGACTGATGAGAATTTTTCTTGTTCGTCGGGTGATTAGCAGCCCATTCCCGGTGGTGACTCTTCGGTTAGGGTGGACGTCCACTCACATGAGTCAGTGAAGGCAGTTGACGAACGGCCGCCCATTGGCTGCATGTGACAACGTCATGTCACCGCTGGGAATAGCGCCACAGCAGAAGGCGAGTATACATGGTTTATATTTTACTACGGGTCCAGAGTTGACTAATCTGGGGAATGTTCACACACATGGCTTTTTGAGGCATGTTTTTCAAACCCTCTTCAGGGAAAAAAAAAAATTCTAAAAAAACTTTTCATGTGAACATCAAAGTAGATTTACTGCAGATTTGAATGGGAACAGTTTTCCGAGAAGCCTTTGGGTAGTATTTTGGAAAAAAAATCTGTTCCAAAAGTAAACCAAGAAATTCTGTGTGACCATCACCTACAAACAATAGATCTTATAAAATAATCCATACTTGTCCCCTTCACAAACCTTAGCTCATACTCTATGGCTGTATCACCAGCAGCGGGGACCTTCTCCATTGATCTGTCTGTAAGGGTCTGGGCCATATAGTGTGGTCGTGAGGTGGTGGAACTGTTGGCCAACACTGTGACGGGCTGTGGCGGACAAATGACTGCACAAGTGTGAAACAAAATCGTGCGGCAATTGGTGGAGTTTTGGCCGCACTGTCAGGCCCTAAACTAACATGGAAACCTGGACACTGATCTCCACCCATGAAGAGGATAAGGGCTCAAATGTAAAATGACACTGGGGTCCCAAAACTCGTTACGCACCTTCTGTATGGGGGCGTCTCCCGACAGATGATGATAGAAATGAAGGATTGGGCATGTTGGGTTTCTACAATACCAATCTTTTGTTGTTATGGGAGCCAAACTTAATTCTCTATCCCCCTTTTAAAAAATAATTAAACCCAAAAACCCACAAGCCCATATTTGCTAAGACCCCCACGGATCACCAAATTAATGACTTGTGTCCTGTGTTCTCCCTGGGCCGCAGGTGAATGAAGCAGCCATAGGAAAACAGGGGGCTTAGTAGGGTCCGGTGGACGGGCGATAACTTGTTTTGGATAGAAGACCCCATTTAGTCATAACCCAATATCTTTAAAAATCTGCACAAGGTATCAGAAAAACTAATTGTACATTTATCATTACAGGCAAAATCCAGAATACGATGAGGAATAGATTTCTCCTCCAGAGATCTGATGTCTAAAGCCGAAAATCAACCAAAGGGGTCTTCTCTAATCTCCCGACAAAAAAAAATAAAAATTATTGCATAAGAAATAAACAGATTGCTGCAAAACCACAAAAACCTGAGAACCCTTCAATAAAAAAAATATAAATGACTGGAAAAAAGAAGATGGAGTGTTTATTGTGGCAAAATCTCATCGTTGTGATACAAAGTTTCTAAATATTTATCCAGTCCGACCTCTCACGAGGGGTCACCCGAGGGTCAATTACAGACAATGTCTGAGCCCTGAAACAAATAGGTGTTCATTCAAAACATGGCTGCCTTCCCGAAAAACCAGTGCCGCACCTGTCTACAGCCAGGTCACCTGAAGTGGAGCAGAACTGCAATACCACACACAGCCTGCAGGCAGAGGAGGTGCTATTCTTAGAAGGCAGCCATGGCTTATTCCTTTTATACGGTTATACAAAGTAATAGCGTATCGTTATGATAGACCCAAAGACCACCAAACCTCATCCCATATACAGAGAACAGTGTATCCTGCTGTGCCCCCCACACTGCAGAGCCAAGAATTATCCCATTGAGAAATCTCTGGTTTTCCTGAGTTTTGGCAGAAGGCGAGTGGAGACTTCACAGCAGAGATCACTACACAAATGCACAATAAAAAAACAAAATAGCAATAACACAACTGATATAGTGTGTCCACCAAAAAGAAGGAACAGCCCGAATTCCTAGTGGTGAGTGAGAGCGATCACTGACGGAAAGGCACCGAAAAAGCCGGAGCAAAGAGGCAACAATACTCACTGCTCTGCAGGTTCAGAGATGAAAGCAGGAGTTTATTCAACTTCTAAGAATTCATAAAAAAAACCACTCATGTATTATGGAGCTTAAATAATCTTCAAAATAAGTAAAGCAGCAGAATAGTGAGTGCAGCTCTGGGGTATAATACAGGATGTAACTCGGGATCAGTAATGTAATGTATGTACACAGTGACTGCACCAGCAGAATAGTGAGTGCAGCTCTGGGGTATAATACAGGAGGTAACTCAGGATCAGTAATGTAATGTATGTACACAGTGACTGCACCAGCAGAATAGTGAGTGCAGCTCTGGGGTATAATACAGGATGTAACTCAGGATCAGTAATGTAATGTATGTACACAGTGACTGCACCAGCAGAATAGCGAGTGCGGCTCTGGGGTATAATACAGGATGTAACTCAGGATCAGTACAGGATAAGTACAATTCAACAATGAATCTAATCTCGGCACGGTCTCTAGAGTATCTGTCACATACACACAGCACAACAGGAGCCCGCCAATATATTATGCTCCCCCCCCCCCCCCCCCATTACTAATTCAGAATACAGGGTACAAACAAAGGGAGAACAACAGAGGCAAACACCTGCTCCAACTTACAAGGCTCCAACCTCTGTGTCCCCACCCACATATAATAAAAGCCAATGGCTCTCACATAAATTCCATTTAGCCTGTAGTAAAAAACACCCACTTTACCAAGATGCTGCCACGTTCATTAGGTTCATTATAAAGGTTAATTCTCACTTTGCAACTTTTGCCGCCTATTATGCAAAATTAGTATATATTCACACGTGCTGGACTCCTCACCTTCATTGGCTGTGGTTTTCCCCGAAAAATAAATGTATTTTTGCAGACACCATGTGCAAATTTTCACTTCAGCCAACTGTGTCTTTTTCCTCCCTCTAAGGACCGGGATCACACATGCGCAAGATATGGTTGAGTCTCGCAGGTGAAAACCCAGCTCTGGCGCCGGCACTCCGGAGTGGAGTGTGCGGCTCCATGTGTTGCTGTGCGGCTGCACGCTCCGCTCCGGAGTGCCGGCGCCAGAGCTGGGTTTTCACCTGCGAGACTCGACCGTATCTTGCGCATGTGTGATCCCGGCCTTACACTGACCAATCAAAACACAGCCCCTTCCACAGGCGTTGTGTGGTACACGCCCAGTTGCTTGAATGGAAAATATGCCTTACCAATGGTAAAAGCACAAAACTTTGGAATGGAGGGACACTAGAAAAAAAAAAAACATTTTTTTTCCCAGAATCAGAGGGGCAGGGGCAACTGAAGGAAGATTAAATTGAAAGTTACAGTGAAAGATTATTTTAGGCATGCTTCCTAAAAATGTAAGTCCTGATTCATCAATGTCCAAGCCGGTATTGATAAGGGGGCGCTCTAGAGTTACACAGGATTAATTCAGCATCTTAATGAATCAGGAGCAGCTGATGAGCAGCGTTCCACCGCTCAGTGCCGTCACACGCCCATCCCGCCACCGCTCAGTGCCGTCACACGCCCATCCCGCCGCCGCTCAATGCCGTCACACGCCCATCCCGCCACCGCTCAGTGCCGTCACACGCCCATCCCGCCACCGCTCAGTGCCGTCACACGCCCATCCCGCCACCGCTCAATGCCGTCACACGCCCATCCCGGCACCGCTCAGTGCCGTCACACGCCCATCCCGCCACCGCTCAGTGCCGTCACACGTCCATCCCGCCACCGCTCAGTGCAGTCACACGCCCATCCCGCCACCGCTCAGTGCAGTCACACGTCCATCCCGCCACCGCTCAGTGCCGTCACACGCCCATCCCGCCACCGCTCAGTGCCGTCACACGCCCATCCCGCCACCGCTCAATGCCGTCACACGCCCATCCCGGCACCGCTCAGTGCCGTCACACGCCCATCCCGCCACCGCTCAGTGCCGTCACACGTCCATCCCGCCACCGCTCAGTGCAGTCACACGCCCATCCCGCCACCGCTCAGTGCAGTCACACGCCTATCCCGCCACCGCTCAGTGCCGTCACACGCCCATCCCGCCACCGCTCAGTGCCGTCACACGCCCATCCCGCCACCGCTCAATGCCGTCACACGCCCATCCCGCCACCGCTCAGTGCCGTCACACGCCCATCCCGCTACCGCTCAGTGCCGTCACACGCCCATCCCGCCACCGCTCAGTGCCGTCACACGCCCATCCCGCCACCGCTCAGTGCCGTCACACGCCCATCCCGCCACCGCTCAGTGCCGTCACACGCCCATCCTGCCACCGCTCTGCTCACTTTGGCAAAACTGTTGTGAAAAGTGGAAATGTTTTGTGACTTAAAATGTTTTACGCCCAATTTCTGGCTAAACACTTGGATGAATCGGTGCCTTGGACTCTCAGAATTTTGAAATGGTCATTTCACTTCCTGCATTTGGGTGGTGCAACCCCTCTATATATAGTAAATTCTGCAACTTGGGACCATCCAGAACTCTCCACATGCACAGGATTGCACAACACATGATGAAGTGTGGTTCCAGAAGTTTCAAAGCTTATTCTCCTTGACTGTGTAATAACATTGTGTGTGTATATATATATATAATCGTCTAAGGGGCACTTACGTCTGTTTGTCTGACGGGCACAGTCCGGCCGCGAATTCGCCCCTTCCAACTCTCTGTCAGTGCCCTCTCCAGTCAGCGCTCACACAGGGTTAATGGCAGCGTTAATGGACTGAGTTATGCCGCGGTGTAACGCAGTCCGTTAATGCTGCTATTAACCCTGTGTGACCAACCTTTTACTATTGATGCTGCCTATGCAGGGAGGGGCTCTGGAGCTTTGTAGCCAAAAGGCCCACCTCCCCCCCATTCGTCACTGGATCTGTTGAAGTGCTTGTTAGCACGAAACGGCTGTCATCCGCTTGTGTTCACCACCCTCCCTGCACCGCATGATTACATGTGAATAAATCGCTTTTTTGCTCAACACCGGTGAGTGCGCTGTTACCTTTCTTGTTCTGGACACTCTCATACAAATTGTTTTTTTCATGACGCACCACCCAGGTGGAGCTTGTATAGCGATTTTTTTCTATTGTGACTAAAGGCTTATACGGTGTGGCATTCAATACCCCTGAAGCGGAAAGGGTCTAAAGTATAACGGCTGTGCGATTGCAATATTCCTGGATTGTGGATTCAATAGTAAAAAGATCTAATGTTAAAAATAATAAACAAAATAAAGAATCATTATATTCTCGCCTTTCCAGCTGCTCCTCGCGACACTCCGGTCCATGCATTGCGGTCTCGCAAGACCAATACGTCATCATCTCGCGAGACCGCAATGCATTCTTGGGACCAGAGCGTCACGATGAGCGTCGGTAAACGCCTGGGCTGGATCCGGGGGCCGATGGAAGGTGAGTATATAACTATTTTTTATTTTAATTCTTTTTAAACAGGGATATGGTGCACACATTGCTATATACTACGTGGGCTGTGTTATATACATCTCTGTGCTATATACTATGTGGCTGGGCAATATATTACGTGGGCTATGTTATATACTACGTCTCTGTGCTATATACTACGTGGCTGTGGTATATATTACGTGGCTGGTCAATATACTACATTGCTGCACTCTATACTACGTGGCCTGCGTTATATACTATATGTGTGTGTGTGTGTGTGTGTGTGTGTATGTGTATATATATATATATATATATATATATATATATATATATATATATATATATATATATATATATATATATATATATATATATATATATATATATATATATCCCTGCAATTCTGTCAGATAATACTCAGTTTCTTCCTGAAAATGATTGCAATCATAAATTCTTTGGTATCATTATCTTCATTTAATTTGTTTTAAATGAAAAAACACAAAAACAGTTGTCCTAAAGCCAAATTGGATATAATTCCGCAGCAAACATAAAAAGGGGGGTGGACAAAAGTATTGGCATCGTTCGAAAAATCATGTGATGCTTCTCTAATTTGTGTAATTAACAACACCTGTAACTTACCTGTGGCACCTAACAGGTGTTGGCAATAACTAAATCACACTTGCCGCCAGTTGACATGGATTAAAGGGAACCTGTCACCCCGAAAATCGCGGGTGAGGAAAGCCCACCGGCATCAGGGGCTTATCTGCAGCATTCTGTAATGCTGTACATA